>NC_079415.1:25899048-25926762 GCF_026213295.1 Gadus chalcogrammus | reverse complement strand
CGGAGGGGCCTAGGCAAAGGGGGGGAGTGTGTGGCATTCCCCCGGTGCCACGCCCCCTGTTCGGGAGAGTCGAGGCCGGGATATACCGCCGGTGGCCAACAGCCGGCGACAAACCCCGACTTCCCGAGAGCCGCAATCGGGGAAACGAGGAGCACCTGGGCAGGAGGCACCCAGGTGTTAAAAGGAGGCCACCAAACGACAGATCGACAGAAGTCGAGTGGAAGAGAGGACGACGCAGAGGACCGAGAGCATAGAGTGAGCCGCACGGCGGACACGGGAACGACGACTCGAGCAACCCCCCCCGACTTCGATGTACAGCGTACACTTGTGTGAATATAACAAACCGAGTGTAATAAACCGCCGTTTGAGGCTTTGGACCCTCACACCCTGCCTGATCCTTACTTGGAGCCCTTCTACCAAACCGAGTTACCACAGTGTGTATATATATATATATATATATATATATATATATTCCCTGAAGTATGTTCTCCATGTCTAGATTGTGCTGAGTGCTGCCACACCTGTGGAATTGAATGGATTCTCCTGTTCATGTGCTGCTGTAGAGGCGTTATGCAACCACGTGGTTGCACTCCTCTTCCAGACACAACACTACCACTTCACAGGGTAGAAAAGCGTGCCAACACCTCTGTCGTGCACCAGTGTTCTGCAGTTGTGGCACCGACCAAGGACACAGGTTAATGTGTATCCCTCAGGCCTGGCCAAACATCCTGTATAGTCTACTCAATAATAGTATTTTAAGTTCTAGTTTATAGACAGACGTGACTAACACTGACTTAAGTGTTGCTACACTGATAATATGATTTATGTGCTGATATCTTTTTCCTTTTTGCTCCAGGGGATTCGCCCGGAACCCACTGACCATCTTGTGGTCAGAAAACCCAAGGCAGTTGGACGCACTAGCGTTAAATCAACGCTGTATCAAGCCTACCCAGGTAATGTCGTTTATCATTTTATTAATTAGGACAGAAATATATGCTCTATAAATTAAAAAGAGGTTGCGCACACAGGTCCTTTGTTATATCACCAAAGTGTATTTAAATAGACAACGATGGGCCGAAGCCTGAAATGTTTGGAAATTATTATGCATGTTATTTTAATTACCACATATATTTTTTTGCTATTTCAGTACACTTTGGTGATATAACAAAGGACCTGTGTGCATCTCCTCTCTTGAATTTGTATACTGTCTTCATTGTTTTATACACCCTCCAATAGACAAACCGACATATGCTAGTTGCAGATGCCATGCAGCCTTCCCGGTATAACAATATGGCCATAATATGAAAACCTGCAGATTATGTATTATGTTTGACACTGACATGTGTAAAATATTTAATGATTAATGTTTCCTGTTACTTGTGTTCGTAGGACCCCTTCCTGACCCTATGGTGCTGTCTGTCGGAGATGACCTGCGAGACCTTCTACCTCAATCGGGAATTTGCAAGATTGTATGTGACCTGGCCGACCTTACTTTAGTGGACTCTAAGTTTGGACCAGTCCCTCATGGTTCCGTTCTTTCTTATCAGTGCCCCCCAGAAATATCCCAAGAAATGATTAAGCACCCAGAAGCCCCCTCATTCCCACAACTCCCCTCGTTAGGCTATACATTTGAACGACCCCTACAATTTGTTTCCACATACCTCCAGTTCCATCACCTTCAGACTTTAGAAGTCACCTCTGAATTGGCCACTTTAATTGAAGAGCACACAAGGGGGCAGTCAGAGAATCCTATGTAGAAGGAAGTCCGGCTGCCCCGTGTAACTTCCAGTAGGTTTGGTGAAGTGGTTTCTCTGAGAGGGGAGTCCTCTGCTCAGGCTCTCGCACTGAGGATCATAAAGGGGGGAAGGCAAACACCTGACATGAAAAGGGGTCTCGACCTCGAGCCAGCAGTGTTGCAACAGTATAGTGACATGTGTAATGTTAATGTCTATCCTTCTGGATTTGTTGTCCATCCTGAGGCGTTTTACCTCGGGGCTAGCCCTGATGCCAGGGTGTATGATCCCACTGCATCCCCCCCCTTTGGCTTAGCTGAAGTCAAATGACCAAATGTGGACAGTATAACAGAGGTCAAGCATGTGAAGTTTGTGAACGGTAAGGCCAAACTTAAAAACACCCACAGATACTACAGGCAAGTGCAAGGCCAGATGGCCATCACTGGTTTGTCGTGGTGCGATTTCATCACGTCAACAAAAAATGAACTGACAGTAGAAAGAATTTGGCATGATGAATCATTCATTAATGAGATGAAAGTTAAACTAGATCTGTTTTATTTTAACACATACCTCCTGAATGCCAAGTAAATATGGCCGAGGGACACACTCACCCCATTTCCTTTTCTTTTCTTTCTGTTAAATGTATATATGTAAATTTTTATTTTAATCAAAGAATTGGACATTCCTGAACATTTGTTTAAGTTAACACACAGAACATTTCTTTCTGTTAAATGTAAATATCTATATATTAGTGCTGTCAAGCGTTTCAAATATTTAATTGCGATTAATCACATTAATGTCATAGTTAACTCTTTTTTCTATGCTAAATATCCCTTGATTTTTTTGTCCCATTAATTGTTCTCATTTTAATGCTCTTATCAACATGGAGAAGTGCATCGGCTTGCCTTGTGCAAATGTTTTTTTATTGATAACATTGGCATATACTGATCAAAACAGGACGATACAAAAAAAAAAAGCCTATAGTGCAATTTAAAGATGAACATACAAACATAATGCCTTGAACATAGCAGTCAGGCTACTGCTTCTTTGTTTTGAGCCAAAGAAAAAAAATACTAAATTAATAACGCGTTTAACTGACAGCACTAGTATATGTAAAATTTAATTGTAATTAAAGAATTGGAAACGAACATTCCTGAACATTTTAACGTAACACACAGAACATTTCTTTCTGTAAAATGTAAATATATATATATATGTAAAATTAAATTTTAATCAAAGAATTGGAAACGAACATTCCTGAAAATTTCTTTAAGGTAACACACAATTTCTTTCTGTTAAATGTAAACATGTATATATGTAAATGTATATTTATAAAAAGAACTGGAAACGAACATTTCATAAACATTTGAAAAGGACACACACACACAAACCATTTCATTTCTGTTAGAAATATTAGTTTCATTTCAACAAAGAACATTAATGAAAGTTTGAAAATAGTCATGTCATATGTGTGTTTTAATGTGTCACACTGGGACATCACCCTTCACATCTAAAGGACCTTGATAATTAGACAAAGCAACAATTTACCCACAGCTGATTGACGGAGCCTGAAAGAGTCAGAGGAATGGTCGTGTCCCAGATGTGATATTCTTTGACCCTTCTGATGGCCCTCTCCACCAAGATTCTAAGTCGCGCGATATTCTGGTTTTTTTCGGTGTCCTCTCTGGTGAACCTGGCGCCTCTTTTAAATGGTGGCATTATGAGGGTGGCCCCAACTTCAGATAGCATCTTGTCGATGACAAAGCCTTTGTCAGCCATGCATGAATCTCCTGGCTGAAGCAGACCAAGGATTCCTGACTGCTGTGTGATTTCTCTGTCTGATATGGAACCAGTGTACAGCTTTGAAATGAAGGTGATAACTCCACATGGAGCAATGACAATCAGACCTTTCAAGGTGTTGGTATTTTTGTAGTGGGAGAATGTTTCTGATTGGAGGGTGAGTGATGAGGGTGCCTCACACCTGATTTCTGTGCAGTCTAGAATAACTCGCACGTTAGGACAGTACTGGGCAAACTTTGATGGCATTGTTGCTTGCACTCGTTCCCTTGTCATCCAAATTGGCACTGACCCCAAGACAAGGAACAGGTAGTTGGTCCATGTGATGATGACTCTGCTCACAGTGGTGGTGCTGATGCCAAATATGTCTGCTATCACCTTTTCTTTCATCCCAATAGCTACGCGACAGCAGTAGAGAAAGAGTTAATCAACAGTGGCAGTGGCAGTCTCCTGTTAGGGCTGGGCTTCTCCAGTCCCATGACATCAGTTGACCTCTGGGCTCTACTCCAGTAGACTAACCTGGAAGCTGAGGGGGCTACCGATTTCCAAAATGCCCAAAACACTCTCTCAAGACGGAAAGCGGGTGTAGAATCGGAATTCGTCGTCAGTCGCACAGTACCTGTTGATTGTAAATGTACAGGTCAGGTCCCTCAGTTGGCTTTCTAAAGCTCTCACTTTAGCTTCCAGTAGCCTAATGTTTTCGGCAGCAGCAGTAGCAGCATCATCCACAACTCCCACGCGGCCGTAGTTATGGTCTGAGGCAGCTTCGTGATCATCGACGGTGTTGGGCAAAATAACCTGCTGAGCACATCACATGTACATTATAAATATAGCTAACTCCTACCCCAGCCTGATCAGCACATCACATGGCAGTCACCTTACAATAGTCAACTCTTAACGCCTGATGAGCACAACACATGGCAGTCACATTCAACTTTTTAAACACATAACACACACATGATAACATAGTCAGGTCGAGGCCAGAGCTAGGGCCCCATTTCTCCGCCAGGCAAATGGTAAACACTCAGACAATGCACTGTTTCATCCTCAGAACGGGAGGGCCACAAACAGGAGACTCTTTGAGGCGCTCCCCCATCAGGAAGAACACGAGAAGATACACTAGGGCCTGAGAGCCAAGGTCACGCAAAGACACACAGAACCACATACGTCTCAAACGCACACACCTCACCAAGAGGAAGATACAGCATAAGAGTGTGTCACACAGAGACTCTTCACCTTCTTCTGAAGCAGACCTTCCACGGAGGCGAAGCTCTGGACGAACCATCAGCGCTGATTAGGGACTTAGACATATTCGATTTCTCACGCTTTATGACTCTGTATAACCGTTGCCACTTTACTTAATAAATCCAAGGTCCTCGTGCCGACAGACTTTATTACCTCTCCGTCTCATTTTATCTGGTCCAGTAACTAGACAGACCGTTTTTCCCTTCAACGGCCATGTCGGCAGCAGAGTGTTCATACTCTTCCACCGCAGTTGACTCAGCACCAGCTTGAGCGCCCTTCACTACTCTAGGCGTGTGTTAACACGGTCAAAAACTGACTGGCGACGGGTCCGATCCTCCCCCCAGTTGTTCCAGGAAAACCGGGTTGGTGTAGCATTGGCTACAAGTCTCTTCCGACCACTTTTCGAGACGTAGATGCTCTCCTGATCGAAATGCAAACTGCAAATGTAAGTGCTGCCCGTGCGAATAATAAAAGAAGGCCCCTCATCCCTCCTTATTAATCTCACCCAAGTCTTGCAGAGTATTTCGTCCTTCGGGAAAGCTTAGGTATGGCTGTCTACGTGCTGATGTAGAGCAACACCTCGAGCACGAGGTGTTGCTCTACATCATGTGTGTCATGTGTGTGCGCGCGTTGGTGCCGCCGGATTATGAGGACATTTCGTCCGTTTACTCACCAGCATTATCAGGACACTTCGAGTTGTGAGGACAAAATTGGTGTCCTCACAAGTCGCGCAGTGTAGAAGCACTCAACACCTCACTAACAACCTCCCGCGTTTTCCCGGTATGACCCGATAATCCGGCTATACCTGATTTTTGGTGTATATCCGTGTATGCTCGTTTGTGTATAAACCTCCTTCGGCACCTTCGCAGTACTGCAGTTTCATACACAAGTTTTTCGCGCATTTTCATTGGCTGAATGCATCTGCTCACTGATTGGCTGCATACGACGTCAATCAAGAATTTCCAGTCGGGTATTGGCCGGCTGTCGATGACACGTGGGCAGGTTCTGATAGCGATTAGGTGTCGCCGTGACCGTGACTGAATCTTTCCCATATCAACCAACACGCGATAAAGGATAGAGTTCTAAATGCCAAACTGGTAAGTGAAACTTTTATCAAAGTATTAACGAGATATTTGAAATTAGCTATGCATTGACATGCCCAAAGTAGGCTAGCTATGGTAGGCTAGTAATGGTAGCTACGGCAGCGACACGGCTCCTCGGCTTGTTTAAATCATGTCGATGTGTCATAATCCTGCCGAGAAGTGGAATATACTGGGTGTTCTGCCAATTTCTGCTCCGTTGTCAGATTTTGCTACCGTAGTGCAACTCGATAGCAGAGTCTATCAAATCATGCTACCCTATCAGAAAATGCTACCTTACATCACAAGCGTATTTGATCTGTAAATCGCCTCTATAATGCTCCCGCTGCAGAATCCCATTATTTTACACCACTACTCACCCTATGCACACTGTAAGAATATGGGGGAGCATATTTTGATGCTTGTTTGTAACGTCTTTATTGAAGATTTCAGTATGTGGATAGACCAATTGCCTGTCATCAAATAATGCTCTCCAGACTCACAAAAACCAACCTGATTTAAATAACAGGGAAAATATGTTAACTTAAAGCTTTGCCTTCAATGAGCAGTCTGTCATTTAGTCAAGTACTGATACAACTATGTGTTGAGTAGGGTTGCCGTATTACCGATGTTACCGGTTACCGATTACTCTGTGTTGCGGGAGTTCTTTTTTTGTTGTTTTCTCAGAAATAAAAAATTATAATTAAGAAAATAAAAGTGTAAAATAGGCCACAATTCTGCTCTGTGCGGAAGAGAATTGTCAGATAAGTGCAAAACATACAGAGGAGGCCAACACCCAAATATCTGAAAATAGTTAAATAAAAACATATTCAAAACCAATTCCAAAATCAAATAATTCAATCAATTCAAATAATCATTAATCAAATATTCTCTATAATAAATCAAGCATATTCCATATCAAATACCGGTACTTCAAATAATCAATGTGAATAAATCAAATAATCCATTAGCAAAATAAATGCAAATTAATCTCTTACTGAATGCATTTAACCATAATTTACAACATCATGGAATCATCACCTCAGTAGTTATTTAGCATCTCGCGGAGAGCTGAGCACCCTGCTCAACACAGACTTCTTCTGGCAACAGAATACAGCAGACTGTCAGAAGGACAGCAGCTCACCCCTTTTATACCCCATGGCCCTCCCACTAGACAGGCCCAATCAACAGGAGGATTATAATACTGTGGCATTTTGCAAATCAACCATGAATAAACTCATCAAAAATACAGCATGCATGTTAAAGTTCATTTCATCTTGTAGATCAGTGATTTTCACTAGTGCATTTAGGCTTGTCGCTCATTAATGTCCAATGTCAATGTCCAGTGTCCTCCTTTGACACAAGGGAAAATAGTTTGGCCCAAATTGGGCTTATCAGTGGCAGCAGGTGTTTCCTGACACCATATAATAATAATAATAATAATAATAATAATAATAAATTTTATTTATAATGCACTTTATATTCAAGAATCTCAAAGTGCTTCAGAGAAAAAAATACCAAAAAACAGTTAAAAGGGGGAACCTCAAAGAAAGTTTAGCTAAATGCTCTTTTAAAGAGATGGGTTTTGAGGTTCCGTTTAAAAAGAGCTGTAGTCTGTGGAGTCCTCAGGTGGTCAGGGAGGGCGTTCCATAGTCTAGGGGCAGCAGCAGAAAAGGCCCGATCACCCATGGTGCACAGCTTCGTATGTCGGGTTTGGAGGGTGTGAGTGGATCCTGAACGGAGTGTACGTGAGTTTGTCGGGGGGGTGAGGAGTTCCTGAAGGTAGAGGGGGGCAAGTCCGTGAAGGCACTGGTGGGTGAGGAGGGAGACCTTGTACTCAATTCTGAGTGGGACAGGGAGCCAGTGCAGTGATTTCAGGATGGGGGTGATGTGGTCATGCTTGCGCACCCTCATCAAGACCCTGGCAGCACTGTTTTGAATGTATTGGAGCCTCTGGATGCTCTTGCCAGGGATCCCAATGAGGAGTGCATTGCAGTAGTCCAACCTGGAGGAGACAAAGGCATGGACGAGCTTCTCTGCATCAGCCAGGGTGAGTGATTGGCGGAGTTTGGCGATGTTCCTGAGGTGGTATAAACAGATGTCTTACAGATGTGTTTGATGTGGGTGTCAAAATTAAGTTGTGGGTCCATTTTAACACATATTTAAAGGCCTCAGCCCCACCCTGACTCTTTTAAGCCCCGTTTACACGAGGACGCTTGCGGGTAAAAACTACAAAATATTTTATCGGAAGTGCCTTTCGTTTAGACGGTGACGGCGTTTTTGGGGCATGAAAACGCATAAATCTGAAACCACCCTCCAGAGTGGAAAAGTTGAAAATGCTCCGCCGTAGCGTTTTGTCTACACCGCCAAGACGCAAAACACTGCTCAGATCTGCTCACGTCGCGTACGTGTTTACGTCACATACATGTGCCAGTACAAGGAAATAAACAAACATGTCAGATTATTTCCATGCGTCTGACCTTCAAGCTGCTCTGGCATCTCTAACAAGCGTACAGGAGTCTTTCGAAGAAATGTACAGGATATGTACAGATAGTATTACTGAACAGAGAAGGATCTTTTTGGTTTTTGCGGCACGGATAAGAGAAGAAGGAAGATTCTACGCATGCGCTCAGACATGGCGGTGTTGTGTGATAGTGTATCACAGCACCACCTAGCCGCCTGGCATGCATACCCAATCGAATTCCACACACTTTTGCGTCACCGTATGCACGCAGATTTCCTCCCGAAAACACTCGTCTAAACGCGGAATAAAAAGTGAAGACGCGACGCCACTTTTGCGTCTTCTGTTCAGACCGTCATCGTGTAAATGTAGCCTTAGTCTGCAGTACAGAGCCATGGTGAGAGGGAGAGATTGTTTGTGAGTGTTTGTTGCTTGAATAAAGAGCTTGAATATACTGTATGCATGAAGGTTTGCTGTTCATACAATATTATAAGCACATTTATTTATTTTTTCCACAATGTCTTGTTTTTTTTTAAAAATGTATGATGAATATATGCTCTGTAAGGTGACCTTGGGTGTTTTGAAAGGCGCCTCTAAATTAAATGTATTATTATTATTATTATTATTGATGGTTGAATGAAAATAAGTAAATGTTTAAGTTGTGTCTATCTGTACTCTTTTACAGGGTCTCATTGGAGAGAAAATTGAGGCTGTCACTGGACTTAGTTCACCTCCATACACAACAGGTAATGATATAGTAAGTGTTGTATTCTTTCACCCACTGGCAAAGTGTTACTTGAGGACGGATGGGTGTAGTATGAGCCTGTTTTAGCTGGACTATTGTCTTAAAGAGGGTGTTACATTGCCTCCACACTTTGGGTCAAATAGTAACTGGTGGAATGTTTTAGATTATTTGGAAAGATACACAGCCGTCTAGTTGCATTATGACTTGTAGGGACAATAGTGTGACTTGTAAAGACAGCCAGTAACATTACTAGCCTATCACTAGGCTGGTAATGTTTCTCAAACCTCTACAGACGTTATGACAACGATATACATTTCTTCTCTACAATTTCAGACAACTTGTGGAGAAGCATCGAAACCTGAGTCCAAGAAGGAAGCGTACATACTAGGGATGGGCGTGAGGAATCGATTACTCGAGTACTCCTCGTTACAAATGAACTCGGTTGGTGGACAGGCAAACTCGAGTTCGCATATACGCACACAAAGTTTTCTGAAGCAAATGTATCAATTTTCTGTGCGGTGCCACTAACGCATGCCGTGGGCACAAAGCAAATGAAATGTATCAAATTTCTCTGTGGCGCGTGCAGTGCCGTGTGCAGGCACGCCAGAATTCAAAAAGTTAAGAGATGGTGGTTAAAGCAAAGCGCAGCGAAGAATTGAAATACTTTAAAGAAATAGGAGATCATAAGGTGAAATGTAAAATATGCCAAGTGAAATCGAGCTACCAGAATACTACAAGTACTATGCAGCAACATATGCTCCTGAAACACAACGGTGAGTTCGGGAAAGCAGACCCGCAGCGACCAAGTGTGTCAGCTATTTTCACCGCCGCAAGACGCAGCTGTAATCACGGTCGTGTAGAGAAGATCACAACGCTGAGTATTTCCATAGTCCATTTGCTGCCGTTTTATTTGCAGCTTTAAATTATTTGCAATTGTTAGGCTACTTGTTTCGTTTTTGTTTTTTTTAAACCGTTACCGGCCTTGGTTCGACGTGATTTAAATAGTGAGACGCATATTTATTTTTGTAAGGAAAATGAATTTTTAACGTTTGCAAAAATAAATAATGAATACTCTGATAACTCTGACTGTTTTGATGGAGAATAAGCATTACATGTTTGGTTGGTAACATTGCCGTTATTCATTAGGCCTATTCCTGCTGCAGATGCGTTGCATTCTAAAAATAGATTCGATTAAACGAGTACTCGATTGATCCTCGAGGAATTCCTTCGATCACTCGAGTTTGGAATTTACTACTCGTGCCCATCCCTAGTACATACATACATACATACACTATATTGAATATAGTGTATGTATGTATGTATGTATGTATGTATGTATGTATGTATGTATGTATATACATCTAGTTTATATACTTTTATTTTATCTATTTTTTTACAAGTCTTGTAAATCAGGCCTGATGTTAAAAAAAAACATGCGTCTTTATTCATAATAAATGTATTTTTGCTTAAGGCATTGACATCTAAAATTTGGTCTCATTTCACCATGCCCTTTTTATACATATTTTAAACAAAGTGGTCAAATAAGAATGTTTATTTGAAGTACAATGCAGTCCTGTTGAGCAAGTTACAAGATGATTTATGTTAAAAACAGACTGACCAGAGGAGTGCTTTATTTCAAATATGGAAAATAATAAGTATTTTTTTCCCACTCTTTTCGAGCAAAAATATACTTACTAAAATTATGACATGGAAAAATAAGCACACAACAATCTGAAACTCTTAGTTCAAGGTTAACCAATCCTTAGGAATTGATCTTAAACTTAATTCTGACAAACTGTCATAATTCTACTATACCTATTTGAGTCTAGAAAAAATATTAATTCAGAAGGTACTGATTTATAGAAGACATGGAATATATGTGCAGATACTAAAATACCATTTGTATTTAACATCATAAAATACACTAATCTTTGCACGCATACGTATGTACTGTATGTGTGTGTGTATATGTATATATATATATATATATATATATATATATATATATATATATATATATATATTTGGTTTTTAATATTTTGGATATTTAGCTTTGGTCTTTAAATCCTTGATGTCATGTGGTGGACTTTTTTGTCCATTGTAAAGACATGTAATTTTTCACTCCCTTTCTCAATAAGTTTAGGCTGTGCAAGCGCTGCTGCCATCTTTCCATGTCTCTGAAGTCTGAGCAAATGAGAAAGTGGTCACTGCCTGTACCAACGCTCTTGACCCACTTTGGGTCAGTCGGGTTTTATATTGCACATACACCACTAGCAACTTATCAACCAAAACTAATGCTCAATTGTTGTTTTCTTATTCTGGTATTGCACATTTCTAAAATAATGTAGTTATGGGGTACTTTTTCCCATACCAAAAACTAATGCAACACTAGTTTTAAGGTAATATCGAGTTAAACCATTATTGTGTCATGCATTAGCATGCCCAGCCCACAAGGGCTTACAAGATACCATTATAATATGTAGACAGACCAAAAACCAAAAGTAGATGCTAAAAAATACTAACATTAACGATATAAACCATCCTGACGTTTCATCCAGGCTTTAGTAACAAAAGAGGCTAACAACATTAAAGGTAAACAAACTTTCCATCCTGACATCATTACTCCAACATTTTTGAGGGTTTTGAGCAAACAGTTCATTTACAAAAGGGGGGGGGGGGGGGGGGGGTTCATTCCGTCTATACACGGCACCTTCTCAACGAGCAGGTGTGCGCCTGCAGCAGGGGGCGCCAAAATACCTATTCCCCACACAATGTCGTACTTCATTGATAACCGCTACGCAGCGCATTTTTTTTTTATACTGCTCGTGGCGCCACCCATGTGATTTGCCGCCCCCCACAAATATGCCGCCCCGGGCGGCTGCCCGGTTCGCCCGTGCCTAAAACCGCCACTGCATAGAAGGGACGTAAATCACAAAGTTCACAAAGTCTCTGTTCCTCTGGGATATTTTTAAATCTATAATGTCCGGATATGCCATTGATGTCCTCATAACCAAGGGATTTGCTTTGTGTATGTGTGTGTAATGCTACTAAACCATTATTGTCCTCAAGACTACGGGTTTGAAACATTTGTGTGTGTGTGTGTGTATGTTTGATGTCCTGATATACCATTGATGTCCTCATAACCAAGGGATTTGCTTTGTGTATGTGTGTGTGTGTGTATGGGCATGTCCTGCTAAACAAGGGGGGGTCCTCATAAGCCATGATTATGCTTGTCCCGCCCCGTCCTCACAGTGAATGTATACTTTCAGGTATTCAAATCTCTCGACTCTTTCATCAAAATTAACTTTAAAGTAGTAGGTAATTTTTCTGATATTTTTTGGAGCAGTTTAATGTAATTCATGTCTCTCTACGGCATGGGGAAAGGAGTGTCCCCATATACATGTGATTTAACAAGTATGGTAAAACTGACCCCGTAAACCACCCGTGTGTGTGTGTGTGTGTGTGTGTGTGTGTGTGTGTGTGTGTGTGTGTGTGTGTGTGTGTGTGTGTGTGTGTGTGTGTGTGTGTGTGTGTGTGTGTGTGTGTGCGTGCCCGTGTTGAGAATTACCCTGCGTTCACACCAAAATATGCAAAAAGTTGCCGCGCCGCACGATCCAATTCAAAGTGAATGTAGACGCGTTGCTGCTTTGCTGCCGCAGCACTTGCTGCCGAGAAAACCGGCAGCAAAATTTGATTTGCGGCGCGGCAAAATCTGATTTGCTGGCAAAATCAGCTCCCGTGCCCGCTGCCGGGCACGGGCGGCGGGCGCGTTCATATATTTTGCGGCGCGTCAAATGCTGCTCGAGTTTAAATATTTCAACTTTTCTGCAGCAAACGCGTGATGACAGCCAATCAGCGTTCAACAGCGTTGCCACTGAGGCGTTGCCACTGAGTGACATGCCGTAACAGCCAATCAGTGTTACTCCCTTGGAGTGACCTAGAGTTCACTACCGTTACATTTATTTAGTAACTCGAAAAAAAACACAAATCAGCATTCTGTAGTGTAGTTGTGTTTACAGTTAAACTAAACTATGAGTATGCTAAAGGACTAGAATAACAACCCCAAACAAAACCCAGTTGGGTGCCAGGCAGCACCAGCCTTCCAGGCTCCGAATGGTCTCATGAAACCATAAACGACGGGCATTCCGACGTCTCTCCCTCTTCCACAACAGGTAAAGACATGCAATGCTCGTAATGTCGGCCATGGTTGTGAATGAATTCAGAAGCACCGCGGGCAAAACTTGCCGTGCCGCGAAACTTGATTTGCTGGGGCCTGCCCGTAATTCCGACGCCTCATTGTTCCGACGTCTCAATTTTCCGAAATATTTCCCATTAGATCGACATGCCACTATTCCGACGGTTCAATGTTCCGAAAACGAAACCCATTGGTCCGAAGGTCCGTTAGTCCGACTTTTCAAAAAGGAGGCGCATTAGGCCGACGGTTCAATATGCCGAATAGGAAAAGAGTTTTATACCTCGCTCGCTCCCTCTCTCTCTCAGGCATGAAAATCACTCACCTTTCGGCGAAATTCGCCGTTTTGAAACCAAAATAGGTGACCTCCGTGAATCGTGTAGATTCGATGAAAAAATATTTAGAGGGGGGGGGGGGGGGGGGGGGGGGTAGGTTCAGAGGGCGGCCAATTTATAGTCCAAAACTATTTACAAATATTTTGTTGTCAACATATAAGATCGATGGGGCGGAGAATTGCAATGCGATTCTAAATTTGCCCATTAATGTACAAGTCCGAATTTTGTGATTTTCACTGGCTACAATATTGCATCTGTCAGTTGTCAAATTTGCTGAACAAATTGTTAAACTTCAATAATTATTCATAATCAACTTATATAGTGCATTTATTTAAGCTCTCAACAGCATAACCATACAGCTTCGCCACATCGAGGGGAAAACACGGCACACGCAAAGTAGGTGGAATCAGCCGTTCAAAACCAGTCTGCATGAATCGTATGACAACTGGATGCGAGCAAGGAATACATCGAAGGGGAGACCATGAGAGCCCCAGCTCGCCGCATAGTAGCCTGGGTGCTTTAAGCGTGGAAGAAGCTGGATACGGAGTGGGTGAAAAACTGTGTGTGTGTGTGTGTGTGTGTGTGTGTGTGTTTGTGTGTCACTCTGTTCGAGCCTGCATGAGAGTTCAATGTTGTCATTAGCTGTTACGTCTTTCTGACCAATCGCAGTTCAAGGCCGACCTGGGCTGAATTTGCAACATTTTGCAACAAATTATTCTAAATCTGTGGACACGGCAGAATTTTGCGGTTTTCACTCGCTACAATGTTGCATCTGTGGCTGCTGGTAATTCAATCACAAAGAAGTAAACTCTACGGGGCTATTTTCAGCATTATGGTTTTTTTTTTACGGCACAGCGATCCGGGGCTATTCCCAAAAGATCCGGGGCTATAGCCTCGAATCCCAGGTCTAACGACGCGCCTAGGCATTATGCCGGTGGTCCTCTGCTCAGAGACGAAAAAGAAAACCTTGTCTCGTTGCCGACTTTTCAAAATCGTGTACGACTCGCAAATTTGTCTGCGACGAACAAATCGGGCTGAAATCGCGAAGTGTTCCGATTTCAGCCCGATTTTGCCCCGATTACGGCCTCTGAACCAGCCCCAGAGGTTCAGTGAACTGCGAACCGGTGCGCGTGCGGCGTACCAAAAGGATTGGTGCACAAGCAGTTCGCTTTGCTCGTGCTGACGGGAGCGGGATCCAGACCACCATCAGAAGTTGAAAGCTAGCCTGGCCCCGGCGATTTACCTGACTGAATTTGGTGAGTGATCGTTTCAATCATTTTTTATATTTTCTGGTATATCAACATAGTGTCAATTTTACTCTTTAAGAGTTGA
Organism: Gadus chalcogrammus; assembly: GCF_026213295.1. NCBI lineage: Eukaryota > Metazoa > Chordata > Actinopteri > Gadiformes > Gadidae > Gadus > Gadus chalcogrammus. Next base: position 25,911,843 of record NC_079415.1, on the reverse strand, counting down.
ATTTAATTCTGTGTCAGATAACATTTGGTCCCACCCTAAATTAGTGTAAAATTTACTCTGTAGCCAGTGTAAGATTTTCAGAGTTAATTTTACTCTATTTTGTGTCACAATTAACACTGTGATCTGTTTACACTGTTAGAGTAAAATGATTTCACTACATAGAGTAGTTTCCACTCTAAATAGGCTATTCTTAAAATACACTATATAGTGTATATTTATTTTATTTTATTTTAATGAAATAGTAATGTTTTTAACTGCTATAATATAAGACAATACACACCATCAGGTACTGTAGCACCATTTATTTCCTGATAACTCCTCAGAGATAACAATATGGGACAACATACATAGGTTCAGTTTCAACAATAACATCACATGCACTATTCACATGACACTTATTCAGATGCTTCCTAAGACCAGAAAAACTATTGAAAAAACGTGAGCATCCCACTTGGCCACATTGAAGATAAAGAGTCCTTCCCGTACAGAGTCCATGTATTACTTTGAGGCGCTTTACTAGATTGTTTGCTTCACCAAAGACATTGCTGCAAAGAAAGCACCTCATTGTTTAATTTCAAGAGTGCCTAACGCACCATTCTCGCTCGCAACTCTGCAATTCTTGGCGTTTCCTTAGTTTTCCCCACGTCAATGTTGTAAATGGAAGTTTGCAGAAAAGTGAAAAAGTTGTTCAAGGCAGGACTGTAAGATGTACCAAACACATAGTGGGCCTTGAAGAGCTCATCCAGGGCTCCACCGAGCTGGTGGCTTGGCATGGAAGTGCATGCTTGTCGATGGCAATGAAGAAAGAGTGAATGCTGCTTTTTGTGGGTCCCTGAGCAAGGAGGTAGGGCTGACTGCTTTGAGCGATGTTGTCAAGATGCTGCTGCACGCTTGTTCCCGTCTATAACAAAACACATTCAACAACACTATTTATTAAAACAATAACATGATATCACTCCAATCTCTCAACAATTTAAGGATTCAAGAATTTTATGTCACATGCATAGAATTACTTGCGCAAAGCACATGCAGTGAAACTGTAAGGTTCTCCAGAGGAAAGGTTCAAAGGGAAGAGTGCTGTGTGTGGGATAGGTGCTCATAGTAGTATGTGGTGTATAACGTTGGTGTGTGTGTGTGTGTGTGTGTGTGTGTGTGTGTGTGTGTGTGTGTGTGTGTGTGTGTGTGTGTGTAGTAGAACATTGAGTGATGACAGAAATTAGATAGATAAAATGATACAATGATGTTTGAGGGGATGCACGGCTGCAGTGTGTGTGTTTGGGGGTGAGTGATGTTTGAGTGTAGGGTGGCGTTGACAAAGGGGTAGTGAGTGTGGGTGGGGTGGAGTTGGGGTGTGTTGGTGGATGTTTGGAGTTTGAGGTGTTGTTGGCAGGGGGGTGGGTGGTGGTGGGAGGGATGAGGTTTGATTAATGTCTAGTGTACCTTTTGGAATTTGATGAGGTGATCAACTGCATTTGATGCTGATATCTTCCCTGGCCTCTTTCGTCCCTGTGCAGATGGTGGTAGCAGATGTAGCAGCAGTATGATTGCAGACATGTCACTGTCCCAGCCTAGAGGCCAACAAGTATCAGGTTAACATTATGCCATAATTTTCCACCATCCTCAATATATTTAGCAACATGCTTCTCCACATTCAAAGACTTACCTTTTTCAACTTCAGTAGATGTCTCAGCATTGCGCATTAAATCAAGAAGGTCTGTGGAGGGGACTAGTCCATGGCTTTCCTTAATGACTCCTGCTTTGAAAGTGGTAGGCCACCTCTCCATGAACTTGTTGGCAGTCTGCTCACCAAACATCACTCTAAAATCTTGTTCCATCTGTAGTTTGAAAAAGAAAAAAAGGAGAAAAGGAGGACAACCTGAGTTGGTACCTTGTGCTACATTTTACAATATGTCTCAGTATTCAATGAATGTAAATGCCATACCAGTCCTGGTGTGTCTAGGAACCGTGGAAATACTGAGAAGACCTCTGCTGATTTGTTCTCATCATTGACCATGGCGTGGGGGTATGCGAAATTGACTTTCATCTTTTCACGGATGGTCTCCTCATCAGCAGTGTGTCTCAACAAAGCGATAGCGCATTCCACTTCCTCGTCAGTCAGGACTCTGTCGGAAGTAAAGGGTCTAGTACGCCCATGGCCTGGCCCACCAACTTTAGAACAAGACAATTTTGTTGTTGCTGTTAATAACTACACAGTTTCATATCCTCCTTTAAACACATTTCACAGGTTGATAATTCCACCTCATGATAAATATTACCTTTAGGAGATGTAACTGCAGGACCTCTTTCCTCAGCAGCTTTTCGTTGAATTGTCTTCAACCGCCATGCAATGTAGCCTGAACCACTTTCAGGATCGTAGTAATGTTCCTATGTATAATGTAGGCACAGTGTGATATATACATTCATATGATCTCTGAGCTCTGGATAAAAGCGTCTGCTAAATGCATAAATGTAAATGTAAATCACAGCAATTCGAAGGGCAAATATATTTTAAAACCTTTACTTACATAGCCATTCTGTGAATATGGGTCTTCAAGGTATGGAAACAGAGCGACAATCCCCTGTGCAGACATCACTTTTACACTCCGGGGCGGCGATGTCCTGGTGTATTCAATAATCAACATTCATAGATAGCATTGAACAACATGATCTAAACAATAATTGCTATGTTTAAACAATGTCTCATGATAACATATTTGATCCATACTTACCCATGTGTTTCCGTCATCTCTGCAGTAAGTATGTTGATGAGCTGTCTTCTGGTTGAATCTGTAATTGATTTCGTTTTCGCATACTCCTCCATGACACGGTCACCTCCAGGCTTTGTCGTCAAGATTTTTTCAATCAGCTAAGAAATAAAATGTGCAGTATTGTATTTTGAAAAATACTTGCAAATTATGAAACAAATAAGATGCACCTCAAATTAAGCATGTGAATCAAACTCCCCCCACACACACACAACTCACAGCTTTTGCTTCATAGTTAATGCGGCAAGGCCTTTTAGGTTGACTTCCTTCGGCTGCAACTGGCTCCTCAGCTGGGTCACACAACGAGAAGTTGAGGATCACTGTGTCTTCAGATGCAATAGAGCATGGAGATGACGTGGACTGAGGGTAACCTGAGCATTGGGAAATAAGAACACAATTACATAGTTCAACACTTCCACTTCAACGATGTGTGTGTAGTCTTATGCAGGTAGGCAGCAATTACCAGGTGCTTCATTGGCCAATGAAATTAGGAAAGGTCCATGGAACTCTTGTACGATCTCCTCAAAAACCTCAGAGTCGACCTCTGTGTTAGACTGGTCATAAACCTTGATGTCCAACCGTCTGTCTTCAGCAATGTTACATTTTAGACTCACTTGAGTAAAAGAAATAAACAGTGCACAAAATGTTCTGATGAGAAACAATTGCAATATGCCACCACTTGATTAGGCTACTTTCAATCCAAATTTAGTGACTAACCTTCTCTCAAGAAATCACCGAATGTTAGTTCAGGCAGCTTCATGTACTTCTGCACTCCGCCAAATGAGACACGCAGCAGCATTTTCTGTTAAATTTAAGGAAGGTTGAATAACTGTTAATATCCATCAAAATATTCTCTGAAGAATCAGAGCAAAGTTATTAGAAAACGTAACGGTCTAATAAACACTCACGGACTTATGGTATTGTAACGCTGGGTGTAAGTTAGCGTCACCTTAATAAAGTCTATTTTTGGGGTCGTGGGTAAGAACAGCACGAGGACAGCTTCTTCAGAGCAACTTGTATATGTTTTATTCTCCGCTCAAGAAAACAGAAGTGGCACCCTTGTCGCCGGTAACAAACTTGAAACTAGCCTCTTGTGTGCGGCGTATCACTCGGCCCAACCTAACTACGGTGAACCCTATGGATACAAACTACATAGGAAGAAGTAGTTCCCCAATCTAAATAATAATATAAAGAATATATTTATCAAATCATTAACCATCATAGAAATCATATTTTCTTTTACACAATTATTCACCAAAATAAATCTCCTCTTACAGTATCAATAGGGTGATATACGGGGTGCTAATAAACTTGTTAGCTGAGAGTATAACCTTGTGTCTTTCTAATGACTTTCTTGCCATTCAGCAATTGTTGAAATTACTCTCAATGTCTGGTTTCAGACAGGCACAAGTCAAGCACGACAACATAACATCTTGCAAATTATTTCAGCTTGGGCAGAAACCACGTTGTCAAGCTAACTTGCTAACATTTTGGTACGTTAATTTAACCCAACGTCACCCACCCGGCCGAACAACTTCAATTATCACTAACCCATACATTGCACGGTGTTAACAAGTAAATCGAGTCTGAAATGTGTCATTTAAATGAATTTCGTTATCAACTGTATTACTTCTAGGTTCTTGACGTGGTATTGCAGTCGAATGCATCTGAACTTGAAGTCAGTGAGGCATATTGATTAGCTAACTACATCTATGCATGCCTAACTTTACGCCTACCATCGTCTATCATCGTCAATGTATTGAAAAAGTTGGTCGTAAGTGGAAAAATATCTCGCTAGATGGTGAAAACCTACAAATATTCATACAAACTTACCACGAGAGGTCTGCTAGTGGGGAGAGAGACGATTTCCAACGTGCCACTGCCAGCTCGAGCTCCAGTTCAGTTCTAGTACTTTCGCGGGGAATCATCACCATGTAGAGTAGATTTGGTCATTGTGTGTATGTTGGACTTAACTCTCACTTTTGACACTACTATTTAGACGATTTTACTCTGTACATTGTTATAACTACTCTATCCAGAGGAAAATAGGTTTACTCTGCAATAATGACACTCCATTTTTTACTGTGCAGGAGCTTGGTTGACATAGGCTTAGCTAACGAGCTACTGCTTGTCAGGTTGTCCTGGCAACCGGATTTTCAGTTCTAAACAACCCAACGAGAGATGGCATTTTCCAGAGGTGAAAATTACTACCAATCGAAACATGTCGAGGCGTTCATGTATTCCCCTGTGGTATTAAAAGAAAAAGTAAGTAAACGTTAGTTTCGTGTTTTTTCTTTATATGAAGACAATCTATTCTCAATATTACTTACATCATTGGTAAAGCAAATCAATTCGCAAAAAATCGTTCCTTTTCTATAAAAAGTTTGTGTGGCATAGGATTTCCCCTTAATTTCCCCCCCCTTAATTTGATTTGTGTAGAACCGAAAAGCAGTTGCTATGGAAACGTGACGTCACACTTTAGTACTCATTGAGCAGCTCCGATGGAAAATGATAAGCTAACGCTACCGTTAGTCTAACATTAGCTAGATTAGTAAGTAAGTAAGTAAGTAAGTTTTATTTATAGAGCACATTTACACACAGCATACACTGACCAAAGTGCTGTACAATAAGATAAAAATAATAAAAATAATAATGATAATTAAAAAAAGATTAGATGTCGTTACTAAAGTATAGCTTAGGGTAAATCACAAACCTAAAATCATTTTTAGGTGAGGGGACTGACAAGGTTGAAGGGTCAAGTGGTCCACCGTTCTATCAATAAGGCTAAACTAGAAGATGGTGCTTACACTAATACAAACATTATTTTTTGCAGAATGAGTGTGTTAGGAGAAAAGGATTCCGCCATTATTAAACAGCTGGATGCTGGATTGAAATGCAGCTGGAACTGGTTGTGGCTTAAACTGGAAGGCACGGTCTCAGTAAAAGAGCAAGAGGTGTCCTTTCATCTAGGAGATGTATTCGTCAAAATCAACAGGCAGGGATTCGCCAGATGCATTCTCTGCCACAAAGAGATCAATTATGCTAACAAAGGCAGCCATGCTCTGCAGGCTCACTGCCAGACGAACGTTCACAAGAAGAAGGTGGAGATGATAGCTTCCACTCATAGTGTTGCCAGCAGCTTCCTTCCAGCATCAGCTCGGGTGAATCCAGCAAGCCAGAGTCAAGCCAACCAGGGGTTAGAAACAATCAGGCAGCAGTGCCAGGGAAAGATCCCCGTACCAGTCATAAACCGCATAGCAAATGCAGAGGTAAGTAAGTACGTTTTATTTATAGAGCACATTTACACACAGCATACACTGACCAAAGTGCTGTACAATAAGATACAAATAATAAAAATAATAATGATAATTAAAAATAACAATAATAATAATAATAAATAAAGATAAAAAGTGAATAAAATACAACACAACAATACATAGAGGTCATAATAATACAAAGGGGGAACATTCATTTCCAGGGCATACCACACAGACATGAACAGGAGGTAGGCTAAAAGGTCAAGGGGCAAGGAAGGCCAGGGAGTAGAGGTGGGTTTTTAGCCTAGATTTGAAGGCAGAAATGGAGGGGGCGGATCTAATATCCAGGGGGAGCTGGTTCCACAGACGTGGAGCAGCAATGGCAAAGGCTCTATCACCTCTCTGCTTGAGCCGTGAGTGTGGCACATACAGAAGCCCTTTGTTAGAGGATCTGAGGGACCTTTGGGCAGAGTGGGGCTGAGCTCAGTGATATAGGCCGGGGCCAGCCCATTGAGTGCCTTATAAACAAATAAAACAATTTTAAATTGGATCCTAAAAATAACTTTAGAGGTAGGTGGAGTAGGCCTGTTACTCAGCACAGGCAGCTTAGACAGAGTACACTAGCACTTTGAGATTGTTATTTTTATTGTATCACAATCAGCTCCCGTCACTGGCAGCATCAACACCTAAACATGGAATACACTAGCTGTACATTAATTACATCATTTGTGTTCTAGGCAATGGTCCTTGGAACCTTGGCGGAGCATTCCATCTCGTTTTCTATGTATCCTGTAATTGTTGAGCTTGCCCAGACCCTTTCCTTGGATAAACCAGCTTTGCAGGGAATGAAGCTGTCGACGACAACAGCTTCATACAAGATGATCCATGGTCTAGGTATTTAAATTTTCTTTCTTACCTACTATTTCAGTGTTTTAATTTACATTTTAGTGAACTGCACACATAAAACATGTTCCTTAAACTACCATGTTGCTATATATATACTGCTATGTTGCCAGAATTACCTGTTGTATGATTTATATTGTACCAATTAGATTATGCATGTGATGTGACAAAATCTCTCTGACTTTTTGTAGGGCGGACCTACTCTGAGAGGACCTTTTCCAACCTGAAGATGTTTCCCTTTTCGTTAAATTTAGACGAGAGTACCTCCAACAACAACAAAAAGGTTTGTCTCATATTAAGCTATTGCCATCATAGTCCTTCTGTTTTTGCTTCAGTGTATTCCCTGTAAAATGTTGCATGGCTAATAAACCTTTTTATGTTGAAGATCCTCTCCATGCTCGTTTGCTACTACCATGCAGACTTGAGGAAGGTGATAGTAGAGCATTTGGGGTCCTTGGAGATCGTGAAGGTGAATGCTGCTTCTTTAGAGAAGGTGCTCTGTGAGTTCTTTGAGAAAAACCACATCCCTTGGAATAACCTTGTGAGTATGCTGATGGACTCGTGTGCTGTGATGAGGGGCAGCAAGACCGGCCTCGAGATCAGGATGCACCAATACTGTCCCCACCTGCTCGATGTTGATGGGGACTCCTGTCATCACATACACAATGCGGCAAAGAAGTTCTCAGAGCCCTTTGACGGCTACTTGGAGAAGCTGTTCAGTGATCTCCAGGTTGACCATCAGTGAAGTCCAGACCAGGTAAACAAAATGCAGCTCTTGTCTAGACCACGGCTGCTGGCTCTAATGTACTGTACTGTGTTAAATCTATGGAATGTGTAGAATGTCTATGTATGTATATCTTTTTCTGTCTTTTGTCAGGTGATGTACCTCAAGGAGATAGCTATGTTTCTAAATCTCCCCGCCTCCAGCCCACAAAGGGGCTTTGTTCCTCATCGCTGGCTGTCTGCATACGATGCCAGCATGGCAACCCATGCCATGATGCCTGCGTACAGAGTCCTCTATTATGGCTTCCTCTGCACTGCACTGCCGATAAGGAGCTGTATAGGGAGCCTTTGGAGCTGATGTACACCAAGTACCACGTCAACCAGGCGGCAAGAGCCCGTATCAAGGTGGTTCAGGAGGAACTCAACAGGAAAGGTGATGAGACTTGATGTTCCAATCCCTTATAATAATTAGCACTTATACTTGTTTTGAAGTTACTAATGAGGACGAATATGTATTGTGTTTCACAGGCATGACTCCACAAGGCCGTGAGAGAAAAAAGAGGGTATGTCAGAAGCTGTGGCATGAGGAGACGACAACAGTCTTATGGCTCAGCATCTACAAGGGTTTGCTGGCTATTCTCAAGGAGTATGTCATGGTTTTCCAGGTGGGTGTTAGTTGTGCTTGGAATTACTGCAACTTGACTGCACGTGCATGCACATCCAATGTTGGCAATCAATCAATTTCATAAGAATAACTAACAGTACACAGAAAAGCCTATGGGTGGAACAGGGTTGAGGTACAAAAATTGGATATTTTAAATATAACGTCAGATTTCTGTACCTTGAACTTGTTCCGCCCATTTGCTGTTCTACAAAGTTTCACTGGTATTAGTAGATGGTTAACAAACTATTAACAACTGATCTGTAAAGTGTGAGTTACGTATTAGTTATTAGCTTATGTATGTTACTGGGACGTTATTCTAAAGTTGCAACTATTCCTAATTTACTTACAGTTAATAAATGAGGAATAGTTGCAACTTTAGAATAATGTCCCAATAACATGCATAAACTATTAACTGATACTGAACAAGTCATTAGTAAGTAATTTACTAATAGCTTGTTCATGATCTATTACTAATTTATACGGTATAGTTATAAATAGTGTTGCACCGATGCCATTTTTTGGCTCCGATACCGATACCTGGCTGTGCAGTATCGGCCGATACCGATACCATACCGATACCACTCTGTTTGAAATTGATGTGTGTGTGTGTATATATGAAGAGCTGCATACTACTTGGATGTAAAATCATTGCCATCATGGCTTTGTCAAGCTGCTGCCTACCTTTGTGAAGCAGGAAGACTAATACAAAGTGAATCCAGTAGAACTTTTTATTGCCTACCTGGTATGGGTGACAACAATAGCTGAATAAACTTTTGGCTCTCAAAGGCCAACATAGTGCAACATTCATGAAATTAGAAAATGTATAATAGAAGTGAACAGTGCAGCAGTGCAACAGTAAGAAAGTAAAATACATTAAAATTACATTACATTAAAATTACATTACAAACTCTTAAAAACCCTGAGTATTGGCTCTCAAATGCCAAAATAGTGCAACTTTCATAAAATTATAACATAATACTAGTGTATAAAACTAGTGCAAGAGTAAGAAGTAGAACGTTAAATTGTATTAAAATAAGAAAAATATACATATGAGGTACATTTGAGAGATAGCTGCATTAATTTAACGTATCTGAGGTAAGAACAAATAGCATTAATCAGTGACAGATCTGTCACACAACACCTAGTAGTGTTTACTCTTGTTTACTTTTGAGGATTCAAGTCTTTGGGGTTCAGGCTCAGGTACATTGGCAGATTTTTCTTGAGGAAGATTAGTGTTTCTACATGATCTCCTGACAGCCTATTCCTCTTCTCATCAAGTATGTTAGAAGCTGTGCTGAAAAGCCTCTCACTATCTACGCTGGTGGAGGGAGCGGAGAGAAACTTTGCATCTGTAGTAGCCAGGGAGGGGAACCGTTCTTTATTCTTTCCCCAGTACTCGAATGGGCTCTCTGTGCGGTGGATTGTTTTCTCAGCCAGATATGTCTCTATCTGCACCTGTGTAACTGTGCTGCTGGCCCCACCTTGTTCAGCAGCATGCTCTTGCAGGAATTCCTCATACAGCCCCTTAAAGCAGCTGCTTGTGTTGGGCTCTGTTGTCATCCGTGGGGTCTGACTGGCTGGGTCTGCTGCCTCTGTGGTGGTTGTCTGCAGTGATGACTCCTCATTTTTCTCCACCTCTTGGGTCAGTGCACTTCTTGCAAGCTTGCTGCTCTCTGCCCTTGTGAAGTATCTGCAGTAACGAAGTAAACAGAATGGCATAATATAGCTGTTAGCTCATATATGCTGTTATTTAGCACTGCATTTAATTACACACTAACACAAGATGTTTAAACTTTACACTATACAGCTCACAATTAAAGTAACATACCTGTCTTTGTAACGTGGGTCCAATATGGTTGAAACAGAGTACAAGGGCTCCGCCTCAACGGTCTGGAATCTTGTGCCCATAGCTGCTAGAAGTGTCGCCTTCATTTTTTTTTTTTTCGCTGTCCTCCGTGGTCTGTTTGGCCAACAGACGCTTCAGGACGATGACTGAGGGGATGACCTCTGAGGTGGTGGAGGTGGCGAAGCTGATCTGTTTTGTGATCTCTTCAAATGGAGCCAGAAGAGTGTTGATTTTCTCCAGCAAGGTCCAGTCACTTGCTGTCAGTGTTGCTGGGAGCTGGTGGTCTGCAGCATAGAGTGAGATGGCACTCTTTTGCTCCAGGAGGCTCGCAGTCATATAAAAGGTGCTGTTCCAGCAGGTGGGAACATCTTGGATCAGACGTTTGACTGGCATTCCCAGTCCCGTCTGGACAGTTTCAAGTCTTGATGTGGCCAATGGGGAATGTTTGAAGTGCCCAATTATTTTTCTCCCACTGGCCAGCGCATCGCTCACACTTCGCTGGGACAGCAGTCCATCGTGCACCACGAGTTGAATCATGTGCGAGAAACATCCCAGGCTGGAGACTCCCAGGTCCCTCATTGCCTTATTCATATTGCTTGCATTGTCCCGAAGAATGGCATGGACCTTTAATAATAATAATAATAATATTATTAATAATAATGTAATTATAATAATAAAAATTAACCAAAGCATCCTGTCTTTGAAACAAGAAAAGAAAGAAAGAAACAATGGCGAAATAAACCATTTTTAATCAATAACTTCGTGTTGAAATGTTAATTTGTTGACGGTAGAATTGTTTTATGAAAGCAATATAGCACTCGTGGGAGTGGGGTAGGTAGGGGATAATCCCTTACCTATCCCACTCCCACGAGTGCTATATTGCTTAAATAGACAAGTTGCAATAGAGAGCACGACACACACACACACACACACACACACAGCTTTACTTCTACGGCTCAAATTACTGCCGCAATTCTTTCAAAGTCTAGACTAGAAAAGTTACGTTACCTTTGACTTCGGGATGCTCCAGTTGAGCAGCATGCGCTCTATTGCTCCTGCAATAGCTTCGCCTGTGTGTGATCCCTTGAATTCATTCGCATGAAGTATGACGCTTTCTGGAGTGAATGTTTCCAAGTTTACCCAGTGGGCTGTCAAGCTAAGCAGGGAAAGTGGGGAGACTTGGCTGCTCCAGATGTCAGTTGAAAAGCTTATGGTCCCTGCCTCCCCTAGTTTTCCTAAAACATGCTCCGTTACTTTATGTTTTAGTGCAGGGATAGTCGTCCCCGTTATGTATTTGCGACTTGGGACCTTATACTTAGGTACTGCGTGAGCCATAAAAAGCCGGAAGCCCACGCTTTCAACGAAGGAGAGGGGCAGGTTACAGAGAACAGTCATCTCGGTTATTTTCTCGGACATCTGTCTTGTTGCTTCACTCTTCTCGTCCCACTGCTCTTTCGCACGAAGTGAACTGACCAGGGATCGTTGCTGCAGTCCATCCCGCTTTCTCTTGCTAGCTGCAGTTGCCTCAGTCTCGAACTCTTTGTGTTCGTTCACATGTTTCGACTTCAAATGTTTTATCAGGTTCGAGGTATTGAAACTGCCCCGTTTAACTCCACCTCTCGAAACTTTCAGGTCGCAAATCTTGCATTTAGCCAATGTACTCGCCGGCGTTTCTATAATGAAATAATTCCACACTGCAGAAATTTTCTTCTCCTGGTTTGTTTTCCCGCCGCATGAAAAAGACGGTTAAGAGCGGCTATTGGCCCGCTCTCATTGGTCTGGAGCAGGCCAATAGCGATAGTGAGTGTCGGGAGAGAGAAGGCTGCGTTCAAGTGACATACAAGCATCAAAATGGTATCGGTGCACTATTTGTTGGTACTCGCCGATTCCGATACCACCATTTTAGTGCTGGATCGGATCTACTTCCGATACTGGTATCGGAATCGGTGCAACACTAGTTATAAATCATTGACATGCAGTTAACAAGTCATTTATAACTCATTAACTAACAGTTTATTAATGATCTATTAACTATCTACAAGGCATGATTATAAATCCTTAACAAACACTTAACAAGTCATTAATAACTCATTAATTAACAGTTTACTTATGATCTATTAACTGGTTATAACGGATAGTTATAAAGTGTTACCGAATTTGTTTTACATACACAGAGTAGCCAGACATTGGTTCACAAACTTCACGATCGGCAGCTTGAGCTGTTCCTGGCCTTCATGGCTTGCTTTGTGAAGGCCGAACACATTACTCAGGTAATTAACTCCTCCTCACACCCACTCTGCCTACTTTAGTATATATTAATGATTTTATCTCTATTTTTACTGTTGTCTGTGCTATCAGTTGAGTGTTTCCTTTCTTGTTAAGCAACCTGGGGTCTTTTGAAAGGCACTTAAGGTATTACTCCAATTAATTACTTCCCTTACATAGCTGTCTCCCAGTGCTCTGAGGGAGATGGTCCTGGAGGTTCATATGCTGCTGCCCTCCAAGGAGATCTATGTGGGACAGGAGGCTGACATGTTCAGGAGCCAGAATCCCAATCATGCTGTAAATACCCCGCATCACCTGCATCACCTTTTTTCTCAATTGTTTTTGAGACTTAAAATAATGGTCAGTTTTTGG
>NC_079415.1:25528611-25593611 GCF_026213295.1 Gadus chalcogrammus | reverse complement strand
AGTGACGTAGTTCCCGCTGATTGGCTGATACGTTTGCCACTTTGCATATTGACTTTTTGGATTCCTCTTTGGATTCCACTTTGGATTCCCTCTTTGGATTCCGTTTTGGATTCCGTTTTGCGGATTGAAATGTCATTTGAATATCGCAACACACGGAGCGTGGCGAAGTGGATTGCAATCACGGGGACGCTATAGCTTTTCAATTTGTATAAAGGAACTCAAAGAATTTGACAAAATGTTATTCTATTTGTATTGTTAGAACTTTTGCAAATTTAATTGAGGATTGCATTGTCACTTTGCATTTTAAAATACACTTTGAATAACGTATTTACAAATTACATTATAAAATTGCATAATGCATTGTCAAATGCATAATGGAATTCCAAATTGCATTGAATTTTGCTACATATATGCTTCCATAAACACACACACAAACACAGACAACCAGTCATTCATTTGCAAAGTGGGATGTCCCGGAACGCAGAGGGGGGGGCGGATCCGGCGACTTAGTACGGGGCAGAGCCATAGAGAGAGAAGAGTTGCGACCCTCTCTGATCTCGCCGGCAGGGTGGTCACGTGGTTCATGTAAGCCAGTATGTTCCAAGTTTGAGGGAAAGCCTCACGTTCGTGTTAGCATGGGTAGCACTAGGCCAGGAGCGTCGCTAGCAATTGAAAACATCCGGGGCTGTAGCCCAGAAGTTAGAGTCCTTTTAAAACGGGGGTTTGGGGGTTTCTCCCCCAAGGAAATTTGAAAATTGGGCTGATGAACATCCAATTGTCACGTAGTTTGAGAAGTAAAGGAAAGACAAATTGTCATGTCTGACTCACGTCGGGCAGGCCTACTGAATAGGTTAATGTTTACGTTAAGGATAGGAAAGTGCACCACATACAGCAGCCAAAATGAGATATTAGAAAAGCCTGTAGCCAAATAAACACTGTCATACGCCTACCCGATGTCAAGTGGACCGGGTTGAATTCACTGCGCGTCTCCTGAATCTGTGCAAACTAGAGCAGCACTAAACAGCAATATCGACATGATGGGCTTTGCATAGAGAATCAAATTTGCAACATTTTGCAACTAATGATTCTAAATTTGCCCATAAATGTACAAGTCAGGATTTTGCGATTTTCACTGGCTACAATATTGCATCTGTCAGTTGTCAAATTTGCCAAACAAAATGTTAAACTTCAATAATTGTTCATAGTCAACTTATGTATTGCATTTATTTAAGCTCTCAACAGCATAACCATACAGCTCTGCCACACGCAAAGTACATCCATACACAGCACACGCAAAGTACATCCATGGAATCAGCCGTTCAAAACCAGTCTGCATGAATCGTATGAAAACTGGATGGCAGGGGATGTGGACAAGGATTACACCGCAGGGGAGAACATGAGAGCCCCAGCTCACCGCATATAGTAGCCTGGGTGCTTTAAGCGTGGAACAAGCTGGAAACGGAGCGGGTGAAAAACTATGTGTGTGTGTGTTTGTGTGTCACTCTGTTCGAGCCTGCATGAGAGTTCAATGTTGTCATTAGCTGTTGCATCTTTCTGACCAATCGCAGTTCTATGTCGTATAGGCTTCGCCTTTTAAGGCTATCGCTATTGGGTTATCCCTAGGCGTGAGCCGTAGCACTGAAAAATGTGTAATCCCCCCCCACCAACAGCGTGGGCCTCAATCACGTCCGCGGGTTCTCAATCACGTCCGCAGTTCGCAGATATACGTGGGCGCCGGCGGACGTTCTGCTCCCATTTTCTTCAGGACGATCCTGTAGCATACTAAAGTAAATAAATAGATATTATGGACTCGAAGGCGATCCGCATCTGCAAGACAAGTAACGCGGGTTACATCTTGCCGTATGACGGCCATGAGGTGTGCGAGGGCTGCCTTGGGCATGAACATGCCGTCTTGGCTCTCGCCGCTCTGTCTGTGTCGGCATTGTGCGGCGCTGCCGTCAGACGACAGACAGCGCAGAGCCGAGCCGACACTGCCGCCGCCATTGCTGAATGGGCCGACGACTTTACTGTTCCGCTCGACGATCCCCTCTCTCTCCTTGTGAGCTCGGAGTCAGACGACTCCGACCGCGACGAGGAGGGGGCGTCTCCCCTGGCTTCCCCTCTCCGAATGGAGAGGCCCGGGGCAGCAGCATTGCCCGTCTCTGCCGCCACCTCACTTCCAGTGGTTGGAGCTTTCGTGGCAGAGCTAACGGGCATTATCGCCAGGGCAGCCGCAAACCTTGGCCTTGCGGTGCCCATGCCTCAGGCCCCCCAACGCCCGGACCAGCTGCATGGCATCTGGGGGCTCGAGGCCGCGACAAGCCCCGCCTGTCTCGACCCGATCTGGCCGATGTTTCCCGCCATCAGACCGTACTTCAATGGGGCTGCGGCGGAGGCCGGGAAGCTCGGGGCCCCGGTGAAAACATTTATCCAGGTCTCGAAGACGGAGGGTCTGACAGACCGGGGTTACAGGGCGGTACCGCCGCTGGATCCCGCTCCGTGTGCTGTCTTTGGAGTGAAGCCGGGGCTCAGCGACCGCTGCCCCACTCCCAAAGACCAGCTGACGGCCAAGCTTACAGAGCGCATCAGTGTATGATGCAGCAAGAGGCTGTTATGAATAACATCGCCCTGCTGGCACATAACATGGCGGCTGTCCCTCGTCGTCTGGCCGAACAGGCAGTCGACGGGGCGAAAACCACCCGGGCAGCAGCGCTCCGCTCCAGGCTCCCGTCGCCGCCATAGGCCCCCGACAGCCACTGTCACGGCGCCGCCGGCAGCTCCTCCTCCTGGCCCCCAGGCTTACCAGCCCCGCCCGCCTCCATCGCAGGCTACAACGAGCGGCCAGCGAAGGACCCGGGCAGCGGGCTCAAAAAAATTGGTTTGGTTACGGTTTCCGACCAACCCTGTCAATTAATGTGCGACCCAAATAATTTTTTGAGCTTTAAAAAATAAATTAAAAAATAACTATAATTACGTTTTGGTTCAGCCCCTCTTCATTCTGTACAAGGATGAGCGAATTTTCTCGTTTTTAAATTAAAACAACCTACCTATCATTCATTGCTGCTGGAAAAAATAAAATAAAATAAAAAAATAAAATAAATTCCCTACCTACCCATGACCTCAACTGACAACCAACAGGAACCAAACTTCTTTTTTTTTTAGGCCCTACCGGCTTGGCCATAACTGTTTCACACACATCTCTCGCAGGCTGTCAATAAATAAATAAGTATTATTGATTGAGCCAGCCCTTCATTACCTTTAAAAAGGCAACCTCGCCCGGCTTACCAGCCCCGCCTGCCTCCATCGCAGGCTGTGGCGAGCAGCCAGCAAAGGCCTCGGGCAGCGAGCTCATGGGGCGATGGCCCGCCCCACAAGCGCCGGCTATTACGGGGCGAGGGAGAAGCGTGTGACAGCGCGAAACACCTTTTTACTAAAGACGGCTGTTTTCTCCCCACACAGTTAACGCTAGAGTCTATCGGCCCGGCCATAACTGTTTCACACGCATCTCCCGCCACATATAGGCAGGCCTTCAATAAACCTTGTATTATAGCCCTACATTACTTTCCCCTCACCACATCATGCCTGGCATGACATGTGGCAAGACGGCCGCTAAAACGAGCTCTCTGTCTACGAATGACACCCAGCTCGTTCACAGTGTCAGTAGTCTGCTGCCCAGTCACAGTGTTATTCCTCCTCGCTTCCCAACGCTCAGGAGAGAGGAAGCTACACTCTTGTCACAAGCTGAGCAGGCAGGGCATGCCTCTGCTAATGACACACACACCCAGCCCTTTCGGGCAGAGCTCCCCATGGGCTGCGAGGAGGACTCCTCCCCTCGCAGCGGCGGCAGGGGCTCAAGCGTGGCTAGTTTTCAGAGCATCACTCAGAATGGCTGAACACATGCACCCTGGCCAAATGGGTGGACGGGCTGATCAGCAAGGGTCACACCCTGCAGTTCACCTCCGTTCCGCCACGATTCAACGGGATTGTAGAAACAACGCTGTCATCCAAGGATCAACAGCTGTCACTTTTGGCGGAGCTCCAGCAGCTTCTAGCAAAAAAAGTGATTCCCACAGTCCCGAAGGGAGAGGCAATGCAGGGATTCTATTCCCGTTATTTCCTGGTACCCAAGAAAACAGGAGGGCTGAGACCGATTCTCGATCTAGCCCTATTCAACAAATGCATCGCGGAGAGGCCGTTTCACATGTTAACAATCAGACGAGTGTTACAGTGTGTAAAACAGGGCGACTGGTTCACCTCAATAGATTTGAAGGACGCCTACTTCCACGTCAAAGTGATCCCCAAACACAGGAAATTCCTGCGTTTCTCTTTCCAAGGGTCACACTACCAATACAACCGCCTCCCGTTCGGCTATTCTCCAGCCCCACTAACGTTTTTCCAAATGCGTGGAGACGGCTCTCCGGCCGCTGCACGCAACAGGAATGAGAGTACTGTTCTACTTGGACGATCTGCTTTTGATGGCTCGCTCGAAGGAGGAAGCAGCTATTCAAACAAAAAAGCTGGTAATTCACCTGTCGACTATAGGCTTCGCCGTAAATTGGAAGAAAAGCTCCCCCCTCCCCTCACAGAGTGTGATGTATTTGGGGGTAGAGCTGGATTCAGCTGTAATGAGAGCATGGCTCTCACAGCAGCGGATGGAGATGCTGTGGTCTCTCCTCCGCCGCTGTTCCCCGGGCAGCGTCGTGACACCCCTCTCTGTCATGAGGCTGCTGGGCATGATGTCAGCCGTGGGCCCCGATTTGACCCACTGGGGCGATCCCCGAACTCTCGCGAGAGGTGTGCCGTTGGGCAGAGCAATGTCACACATCTCAGTGTTCACGGATGCTTCTCTGTCGGGCTGGGGAGGAACATAGCGAGTTTCTCGTAGTGGGTGGCCGCCCCCCCTTGACCATGCACATAAACGCATTGGAGCTCCTCACTGTGTTGAAAGTGATCCAACACTTTGCCCCAATGTTGACGAATCAACACGTAATGATTCGCACGGACAACAAGGCGACAGCAGCATACAAAAATCGCCAAGGGGGCGTGCGCTCGGCACAGCTGCTGAGCATAGCGAGACAGCTGTTATGCTGGGCGCACACTTGCTCTCCATCAGAGCAGCAGTTCAGGACACCCCCGGTGTCCCCCGGATGACAGCGTTGTTTTCACAATCCTGTTGAATCGTGGCGGAACGGAGGTGAACTGCAGGGTGTGACCCTTGCTGATCAGCCCGTCCACCCATTTGGCCAGGGTGCATGTGTTCAGCCATTCTGAGTGATGCTCTGAAAACTAGCCACGCTTGAGCCCCTGCCGCCGCTGCGAGGGGAGGAGTCCTCCTCGCAGCCCATGGGGAGCTCTGCCCGAAAGGGCTGGGTGTGTGTGTCATTAGCAGAGGCATGCCCTGCCTGCTCAGCTTGTGACAAGAGTGTAGCTTCCTCTCTCCTCTCAAAGAGGGATGCCTATGGAGGATATCTGCATAGCAGCCTCCTGGGCTTCCCCATGCTCTTTTATTAGGTATTACCTCAGAGACATGTCGCGCCTCTCTATGACACACTCAGTTCTAGGTGCATTACGCATTAGGACACATTAGAGCTGCTCGTTGATGACGTGCCGTTAGACGCATGACATATGTTATGCTACGTCTGACGCATGATACTAGCGCGTAAGTAGCTGTGTTTCTGGTACTGATCGGGACCAATGAGGCATAGACTATATCGTGCTTCGCCCTTTTAACCCAATAGCGATAGCCATAAAAGGCGAAGCCTATACGACATAGAACGATAGTTACGTATTGTAACTCTAGATTCTATGAGTATAGGCGCAACCTTTTAAGTGTCGGCCTCATTGTCCTTTAAATAGCTGAAGAAAAGATGTTTATTTGGAGCAGAACGTGTCATGGAGGCCCCGCGGACGTGATTGAGGCCCACGCTGTTGGTGGGCGAGGATTACACATTTTTCAGTGCTACGGCTCATGCCTAGGGATAACCCAATAGCAATAGCCTTAAAAGGCTGCGCCTATACTCATAGAATCTAGAGTTACAATTCATACGGTTCATCTAAACCTACGTCACATTTTCTGGAACGCCGCCATTTGCACGACCGATCTCACCTAGTATGGCCGCCCACACCGTTCATCTGAATGTAAGAGAGAGACAGAGATATTAAAAAAAAATCGATTTTAGGCTCCGATCCTTATTTGTTCAGTTTTTTTTTTGTCCATTAGTATCGGCCTCACGCTTGCCTCAAATCAATTTTCATGACATATATATTTATTTAGTCCACAACCCCGCCAAATACAGTGGGGATATCTTGAAAGCGTTCAAGAGCACTGATGCCTACCAATATGCTGTGGCTGGATGGGTGAAGGACGCTAAAGTGAGGCACTTGACCAACAATAATCTTTATCTGATAATGGCAAAGTTAAGTACTATATATTTGTGACTTCTTGTGAACAATTTGTGGTGGGTTACTATCATTTTTCGTTGAAATCAGTCATCAAATCATAGGCGATAATTTCGCCGGGAACGCTTCGGACGAGTTTTCTTCAAGATTCATTTTGCACCCACAACAAAACCCGATTTGAATTATTATGGATTATTTTGGACAATGAATGAGGTATTAATACCCTACTCTTTGGCTGGGACGTTGTCAACATTGGGTATATGGAGCAGAACATTGTGGGTCATATGTCAACGTTTTTTGTATGCATTTTATTCATTAGTAAGCTAAATGGATATGCCATCTTTCAGAACCGCATCCTCATTGTTTGATTGTGTTCGTAGGTGTTGTTGTTGGTGCTGAGTTACCGGGTCAGTGGGTGGGATCGGTCGTCAAGATGGCGGCGCAAAGCTACAGTGACGTCACGTGAACCAAACGAATACGTAACTATCGTTCAAGGCCGACCTGGGCTGTATCACTTCGGAGGGGGCGCTCAGCTACTCCCCTCTAGACAAAATCGAATTGGTTGCGACGCTGACCCGGCGCCCCACGAAACGTTAACGGGCCACAGGGAATTCTCCCAACTCTCCCGATTACCACTCTGCGTGTGCGTGCGTGCCTGTGTGTGTGTGCAGGCGTATTAGATTGCCTGGTAAACATGTACGCTAATATTCATACTGGTTTAAATAATGCATTTGATAGTAGGCTACTTCCCATCGTTGCTGAGCAAGAGTTTTGTTCGAAAGTTGAGTGATAGAAACAAATAATAGCCCGGGCTATTGACGTTTTACGGTAGCCTACCACTATCATGCACCTACCCGATGTCAAGTGGACCGGGTTGAATTCACTGCGGGTCAGTCTTCTTATATCCATCTTACCAAAGATATTTTGGTAGTGTCTTTCTCAACACTCTGATCTCACTAAAAGGCTACCAGCACGAAACAGCAATATCGACGAGATGCGCTGTGCATAGAGAAGAAAGAATACCGACGTTGAATTTGCAACATTTTGCAACAAATTATTCTAAATCTGCATATATGGACACGGCAGAATTTTGCGGTTTTCACTAGCTACAATGTTGCATCTGTGGCTGCTGGCAATTCAATCACAAAGAAGTAAACTCTATGGGGCTATTTTCAGCATTATGTTGTTGTTTTTTTTACGGCACAGCGATCCGGGGCTATTCCCAAAAGATCCGGGGCTATAGCCTCGAATGCCCAGATCTAACGACGCGCCTGTACTGTGCTCAAAAACACCTGCCCAAAATTATTGTTAGAGCAAAGATAATTTTAGCCCTTATGAAATCAAGGTTATTGATATTGAACACCCCGCACCCTAAGTCAGCATAGATAACATTGGTAACACAGCAAACGATGCGAATAATATGAAATGCGGTTATATTTGGGGTAGGCTACGGTATAAGAATGGGTGTCCCCAGCCCGTTCTCCCGGCGATTTGAATTCGCTCTGCAGCAGGGACTGTTATCTCGGCCATGGTTGAGAATAGGGGGAAGAAACGTCGGCGTTCCCTCCTCCAATATTCTTCAAAACAGCGAAACAGCATTGTGGGGTTAATACATAGGCTACAAAACAACACTATAAGTGGATTATTGATTAATGATATCAGTGACCACTTGCCAGTCTTTACAATCTAAGACAGTAATTACACAAATAAAATAGATTATATGAACAAACAGAAAACAAACGAGTGAGGTAAGAATAATCCTTCATCGTAATAAAAAACGAATTGGCCTAATGGCTCAGAAGTGGGAACATACCAAGAAAATTACATTGACGGTCCATGCGAATAATTTCTAAGAATAATTATGTCATTATATAATAGAAACTGTGCAATCAAAGAATATAGTAGAAAACTAAAATATACCAATGTCCATGGATTACAAAGGAATTACAAAATGCCTGTAAAAAGAAAAACACACTTTACAGAGATTTCATTAGACATAGAATTAAAGCTGCAGAGAATAAATATAAAATATGTAAAAATAAATAAATTAATATTTTAAGAACAAGCAAGAAATAATGTAAGAAATGATTAGATCATAACAAAAACAATATTAAAGGAATATTTAGTATACAAAACATTATTATAAGAAATAGCCCTAGGCAAACAAGTTATCCTAAGTTTTATATTGATAAGGTCAATGAGAATTATAATATAGATGAAAACAGCAATATACCTTTGGTCAAAACTACAGACCTGCTTTCACAATTCTCCAAAATATTGGAAAAAATCTTTGACAATAGACTGGACACATTATTAGAAAAGAACAAATTAATCAATGACAGCCAATATGGATTCAGATCCAACAGATCAACATCACACAAAATAATATAATCAGTTGAGGTAATAGCAAACGCCATTGAAAAAAAAAAAAAATGCAGTAGGAGTATTTATAGTATTGGATGGGGTTTAAAGTTATTTGAGTAAAATGCAGCCGTTTGTGTAGTTGGGAAATTGTTCTTCATCATGTTTGAACATTGCTTGTGCATGGCGTCCCCCAGGGGTCAGTGTTGAGTCCTAAACGGTTCATCTTGTATATAAATGATATTTATAATGTTTCCAATGCCTTGAATATTGGGACATTGCTCAATATCCCGAGATAGCGAACCAATCAAATTGCGCCATCTTAGGGGGTTTACTGTAGCATGTACTAAAATGAAAACATTACCTTTAAATATTCAAAAAATATTCAGTGATCGTGAGGGGGTTTATAATTTAAGGGGAAATGCCTTGTCCAATCATAAACCAGTTTAAAATGAAATATAAAGGAAAGATTTTCAGGAGGTACAAAGATGATGGAGGTGTTTGACATAGTGTGTATGGGTATGTTTGTTTTTGTATATATTGATATGGTATTTATATACAATTGAATGTTTAATTTGATATTATATATTGGTTGTATGGTAAATACCCATATTAAAAGATAACTAGAAAATATTATTAGATAAATATGCAATTGGTAATGAATTTAAACTATTGATAACTA
The DNA here is from genome assembly GCF_026213295.1 of Gadus chalcogrammus. Classification (NCBI taxonomy): domain Eukaryota; kingdom Metazoa; phylum Chordata; class Actinopteri; order Gadiformes; family Gadidae; genus Gadus; species Gadus chalcogrammus. Next base: position 25,584,169 of record NC_079415.1, on the reverse strand, counting down.
ATGTATCTTTTTTAGGGCTGCCAGTTAAACGCGTTATTAACGGCGTTAACGCAATCCAATTTTAACTGCGTTAATATTTTTATCGCGCGATTAACACAAATTCATATTAAAAAAATATATATTAAAAAAAAAATGATTTGGCTCAAAACAAAGAAGCAGTAGCCTGACTGCTATGTTCAAGGCAGTATGTTTGTATGTTCATCGTTTAATTGTACTATAGGCTTTTTTTTGTATCTTCCTGTTTTGATCAGTATATGCGAATGTTGCCAATAAAAAAACATTTGCACAAGGCAAGCCGATGCACTTCTCCATGTTGATAAGAGCATTAAAATTAGAACAATTAATGGGTCAAAGAAATCAAGGGATATTTATCATAGAAAAAAGATTTGCGATTAATCGTGAGTTAACTATGACAATAATGCGATTAATTGCGATTAAATATTTTAATCGCTTGACAGCCCTTTTTGTTAAGGAATTTTATATTTTTCGAAGTTTTTGACGTTTTGCGTAAAATATAAGTCTAGTCGAAATTTAAAGACTTTACGAAAATAAATGGGTTATACTAGACGATAGTTTCAGCTAGGCCCCACAATGTCCATTGCCATTCTGCTATACAGTAAATCTACAATGGCTAAAGGGATGAAAGGTGCCCTGTTACCCTTCTTTCCTGGTGCTATCAGCTGACACTGGGGACAATACCTGCATTACTGTATTAGCTGAACATACATGTTTGGCCAATAAAATCTCCCTGCAACCCTTTGCCATGCTTTATCCTTGCCTAGGTGACCTGCCCATGGACTAGAGTTCCTTAACTGTAGCAACATGACCCTGAGATCCCTTGGCACCACCAGCTGCTTATCCTCTTCCCCATGGCAGTACAGTATGCCTTGCCTAAACCTAAACTTTTACTCTTCCATATAACCGACCCAATTTGGTTGTGGTGGTGCAATTCCCTGATGTTTGCTGGGATTGGGACCTGCTCGCCATTCTCCAGTGAAGGTATGGGAACTGTCTCGTGCACTGGGTTACCTTGAAACCTGTCCCTCCTTCTCTGACCCCTAGTCTTTACTGGTTTAGTAGGGGGAGAAAATGGCAACTCATCCCACGTACTGTTTGTGCATTTAACTAGTCCTCTTGAGGTATTAATCATTTATTTACACGATTATGACTATCCATGTATACTTGCTGACTGTTTCTAACAAAACACAACTCCTCCTTTGAATACACACGTCCGTGTGTAGACAATAAAGTGACATTGACAATTTACAATTTTACAACATGTATATGAAAACGCACTGTTTACAATTATACCAACGAGATTCTGTTATTTAAATTGAATGGATAGCAGTGGCCTTACAGAATAGTTGAATCAATGATATACTTATCATATCTCCTTTTCCCACGAGATACTGGACTTGTGTATGGATCTATTATGGATATGTATTGTAATGTTAGTGTGTGGGTGTCTGTGTGTATTATAGAACTGCACCCTTTGAGAAGACCTCCACCTCACATTAATGTCATAGTTAACTCGCAATTAATCGCGATCAATCAACTTTTTTTCTATTCTAAATATCCCTTGATTTCCTGCTGCTAGCCTTTTAGTGAGATCAGAGAGTGTTGAGAAGGACAGTAAGAAGAGTGACCCGCAGTGAATTCAACCCAGTCCACTTGACGTGAATAGCCCAGAACTTGAAAACTTCAAAACTTGAATAGCCCAGGCTTTTATTTGTTTGAATCACTGAACTTTCGATCAAAACTCTTGCTCAGCAAAGATGGGAAATACTATAACATTTATTATTTAAACCAGTATGAATATTCCTATCGTACTAGGCCTATACACATTACCAGGCTATCGAATAATGCCTACACACACACACACACACACGCACACACACGCACACACACACACACACACACACACACACACACACACACACACACACACACACACACACACACACACACACACACACACACACACACACACACACACACACTCACACACACACACACACACAGTGGCGGAGTGGTAATCGGGAGAGTCGGGAGAATTCCCGGTGGGCTGTTAACGTTTCGGGGCTGTCGGGCTGATACTGCGGGATAACAATATTGCGTTTGTAAAAGTTCCTTGCAGCGCCGTCCGGCAGCCTGAGCTGTGCACCCACAACCTCTCACTCACTCAACAAACACTCACAAACTGTCAACATCGCAACCAAGTCGATTTTGTCTGGAGGGGAGTAACTGAGCGGCCCCTCCCGAAGTGGTACAGCCCAGGCGGGCCTTGAACTGCGATTGGTCAGGAAGACGTAACAGCTAATGACAACATTGAACTCTTGTGCAGGGCCCCGTTTCCCGATATCGATGGATCTTCGCTCGTCATTCTCCCGATGGATCTTTCGAACCATCGATAATTTCTTTGTCGCGTTTCCCGAAACTCCTCTTAACGTGAACGCGCATTCGCTGCACTCACGACGTCGTAGGATTGTAACTGTCTACTGACACGGTGCTGAAATGGGCTCCGTAGGAGGGGGAGACGCAGGAATGTCGCAGGAAAATTGTGTTAAAAAGGGTTAAAATATCTCCCCATCAAGGACAACAGCAGAGTAGCCTACGAAAAAAATAGACTGCAATTATATGAATGCTAAAGACATTAAAACACAATTGATTAGGCTTAAGCCGACATATATCAGTCCTAATCCTGAATGCACTGTGTGTTTCACGGCATTTCCCCCCTGAAATAATTCCATATGACAAAAAATTAAAAATAGCTTGTGTGACAACTATATTTATCTTAATGTGCTGATTTCTGAAACATGCTTTGCACAGCAAAGAGAGCCGACTTAATCTGATTCCGCATAAAGTTTCCTTGATTGATCATTTGATTGGCTATAAAAGACCCTCCGGAAAAAGGGTAAGGCCTCTAGAAACGCGCAGTCATACAGCGCTACAGGCTGCCGAGGGAGGCCATCAGACAGCTACTTGGGGCGATCAGGCAAGACCTCAGACCTGCTACAAGGAGGAGCTTTGCGCTCACACCGCAAGTGCAGCTCTTGGCCGCCCTCCGATTCTACGCCACAGGGAGCTTCCTGCAGGTGGTAGGAGATGGCCAGGGCCTGTGCAAGGCGTCAGTGTGCAGATCGGTCCAGGTAGTGACATACAGCCTCCTTCGACTCGTACCGCGACACGTCCGTTTCCACAGCAGAGACGAGATGGGTGCGACCCAAGAGAACTTTTTTCGGTCGTTCCGCATCCCACAAGTGGCCGGAGTCGTGGATGGAACTTTGATTCCAATTCTCACGCCCCACGTTGATGGCCACGTCTACATCTGTCGGAAGGGATATGCCGCTGTCAACTGCCAGGTGGTGTGCGACCATCAGGGCATCATCCTGGATGTCGTAGCGAGATGGCCTGGAAGCACTCACGAGTCACGACTCCTTCGTGTTCCGCGAGTCCTCCATCGGACGGCTGGCTGCAGCCTCCAGGGGAGAGTGGCGGCTCCTCGGAGACAGTGGCTATCCACTTAGGCCTCACCTGTTCACCCCAGTGCCTAACCCCGGAGACGTCTACGAGGAACGGTACACCGAAGCCCACCGTCTGGCCCGGTGCATTGTCGAGCGCACGATCGGCAGGTGGAAGTTGCGCTTCCGATGCCTCCACAAGTCCGGCGGAGGGCTCCAGTTTGCGCCAGCCAAGTCGTGCGCTGTGATCTGCGTGACAGCAATGTTGCACAACATTGCAGCCAAGGCTGGGGTGGCGTTGGGTGAACCGGCCGAGGACGAGGACGAGGAAGATCCGTTTCGGGACGGCCTCCCGGATTACGGTGCTGGTGTGGAATCACGCCGAAGAGTGATCGCGTCTTTTTTTTAACCCCCCCCATGTCACTAAACATCCCCGTCAACGTGACCAATCCCCACCATATCCCAGCCTTTTGCCTGCTCCTTTTGCCTTTAATTTTTTTTTCATTTCTTTCATTCTTTTTTTTTTTTTTCTTTCATTCATTATTTTGTTTAATTTTTTATTTGTGGGGTTATTTTAGGCTATGTTTCATGAGTAGCCTATGTCACAGTCTGCAAAAATCCCCCCACTTTAATAATAATAATAATAATAATAATAATACATTTAATTTAGAGGCGCAGAGCATATGGTCATCATAAATCGTTTAAAAAAACAAGACATTTTGGAAAAAATAAATAAATAAACATAATAAATAACAAAAACAAGACAAAACAAAACAAACAAACAATCAAAACAGTGATCAGTTAGACATTGTGTGCGAGTTTGAACAGGTGAGTTTTGAGTTGTGACTTGAAGGTTGTAATGGTGTCTGACTGTTTTATTTGTGGGGGGAGGGAGTTCCAGAGTCTGGGTGCTGAACAGCTGAATGACCGGGCACCCATTGTAGTGAGTCGTGATGTGGGGATACATAGTAGTCCAGCAGAGGTTGAGCGGAGGGAGTGGGAGGGAGTGTATTCTTGGAGGAGGTCGCAGAGGTAACTGGGGGCTAGGTTGTGGAGAGCTTTGTAGGTGAGGAGTAGAGTTTTGTATTGGATGCGGTAGTGTACTGGGAGCCAGTGAAGTTGGATGAGGACAGGGGTGATGTGGTCAGATGATTTGGTGCGGGTGATGATCCGGGCGGCTGAGTTCTGAATGATCTGCAGTCTGTTGATGAGTTTGGTGGGGAGTCCGGTGAGGAGGGCGTTGCAGTAGTCTATGAGTGATGTGACAAATGAGTGAACTAGGATTTCAATGCTGGATTGGGTCAGTGATGGGCGGAGTCTGGTGATGTTGCGGAGGTGTAAGAATGCAGTCCGGGTGATGTTGTGAATATGGGGTGCGAATGAGAGGGTGTTGTCCAGGATGACGCCGAGGCTCTTGACTTTGGAGGAGAAGGGTACTGGGAATCCATCGATGATTATGAGTGGAGCTGGGGTGTGTTGTGATTTAGTGAGGGTGGATTTGGATCCGATGAGCAGGGCCTCGGTCTTGTTTCCATTGAGTTTCAGGAAGTTCCTGCTCAACCAGCTCCGGATCTCTTCCAGGCACGTGATGAGGGAGGTGGGGGGGATGGCAGGGGTGGGTTTGGTGGAGATGTAGACCTGTGTGTCGTCAGCGTAGCAGTGAAAATGGACCCCATGGTGACGGAGGAGTGTGCCCAGCGGGAGGAGGTAAGTGGTGAACAGGAGTGGACCCAAGACTGACCCCTGGGGGACACCCAGTGAGACACCTGAACACCCAGACTTGTGGTTGCTTAGTTGAACAAATTGTTGACGGCCGGTGAGGTAGGATGTAAACCAGGAGAGTGCAGCACCAGTGATCCCAATGCCAGCCAGGCGGTCCAGGAGCAGAGGGTGGGAGATGGTGTTGAATGCTGTGCTGAGATCGAGGAGGATGAGAATGGTGAGTAATCCAGAGTCGGCTGCAAGGAGGAGGTCGTTGGTGATTTTGACTAGGGCTGTTTCAGTGCTGTGTTTTGGACGGAAGCCAGATTGGAACGGTTTGTGGAGATTGTTTGTGTCGAGGTGGGACTGTAGTTGTGCGGCAACCACCCTTTCAAGTGTTTTGGAGATGAAAGGGAGATTGGAGATGGGCCGGTAATGGTTAAGGTCAGTTGGGTCAGCACCAGGTTTTTTCAGGATGGGAGTGATGGCAGCCAGCTTGAGAGTGGGGGGTACAGTACCAGTAGTGAGGGAGGAGTTAATTAGGTTGGTGATAATGGGGGTGATGGACGGAAGACATGCTTTGACAAGGGAGGTGGGAAGAGGATCGAGCTGACAGGTGGTGGTTTTGGCTTTGCGGATGAGTTCTGAAACGGTCTGTTCTGTTTCTGAGGTGAAGTCAGAGAGGGAGCTGATGATAGGTTGGCCAGAGGTGATCATCCAGGGTGGGTCATCAGAGGGGGTGCGAGATGAGGCCAGTTGTTGGTGAATGGTGTTGATTTTAGAGCTGAAGAAGTCCAGGAACGCAGTGCATTGGGTGGTGGAAATGTCTGGAGGGAGGGATTTAGGAGGCTGAAGTAAGTGGCTGTTGAGAAGAGGACTCTGCTGTTGCCTGTACCAGTGTTGATGAGGTTGGAGTAGTATGAGGTTTTGGCAGTGGTGAGGGCATTCTTGTAGTGATGGAGGTGGTCCGAATACATTTGGCGGTGTACAGTGAGTTGAGTCTTATTGTAGAGTCGCTCCAGTCGACGACCAGTGGCTTTGAGCTGGCGCAGATGAGGAGTGAACCAGGGAGCAGTGTGGGTGAATGAGACTGAGCGAGTTTTCAGGGGGGCCAGGGTGGTGAGGGAGGAGGAGAGGCAGTTATTGTAGTGAGTCACCAGGTCAGTCAGGGAGGAAGCTGGGGGAGGGTTGGGGTAGGAGCTGATCATGGTGGAGAGGTCTGTGGTGTTGATAAGTTTGATGTTTCTGAAGGAGATGGTCCGTTGTTCCTTGGTTTTGTGTAGTTGGGTATGAATGTCAAAAAGTACAGCTTTGTGGTCGGAGATGGGGAAAGCAATGACATCAAGGTTAGTGGGAGTGATGTCAGTGCAGCAGATTAAATCCAGAATGTGACCTTTGTTATGGGTTGGGAGGTTGACATGTTGTGTGATGCCAAGACAGTCCAGAAGTGATGTGAAGTCATTAGCAAAAGTACAGGATGGGTTGTCAATGTGGATGTTGAAATCACCAAGGAGGATAACAGTGGGGGACATTGCACATACAGATGTAAGTAGTGATGAGAATTCATTGAGGAAAACGGTGGAGGGTTTTGGTGGTCTGTAAATGGTGACAATGATAGTGGGTTTGGGGCCTGAGAGTTTTACAGCTGGACATTCAAAGGAGGAGTGAAGGGGGACTGTGACAGTGGTGACTTTGATGTTATCATGATGGAGGAGAGCGAGGCCACCCCCCCTCCCATTAACCCGGGGTTTACTAATAAAAGAAAAACATGGTGGGACAGCCTCATTTAGATGGGAGAAGTCATTTGGTTGTTGCCAGGTCTCAGTGAGGCAGAGAATGTCTAGGCTCTGGTCAACAATAAAGTCATTTATCAAAAGGGCCTTATTACTGAGGGATCTGGTGTTCACCAGACAGAGTTTCAGACAGATGAGTGGAGTGTAGCAGGTTGCTTTGAGCAGAGGGGACAGTACACTGTGATTGACGGGACTGACCGTACGGGCTGTGCGAGGAGGGGGGCGGGGCCCAGTGGACCAGTGGACCACTTTCTCTCACACATTTTGAGTGCCCTGCCTGCGCAAACTTTTTCTGGACTGTCCCGTTTTATTTTGGCCATTTTAACATCTTTATTAATAAATTAATTAATAACCTTTATTCATCACCAAACTAAGAACATAAAGGCGCAATGCGTTTTAATAAAACGCATCCAATACACGGAATGTCCGATGGTGACGCCACTGAGGCTATAGTAGGCTGACGATGCTCTTAGCGTCCTACGAGTACCTACGAGTGCCCCTGGAGTACTCGTTAGCTACGAGCGTTTTCAAGACGTTCGTTACCAACAATGCTTTCGGGAAACGCAGTGAAAACTCTACGATGCCCTTTCGACGCACTTCACGATCCACTTAGGCTAACGACGCTTTCGGGAAACGAGGCCCAGGCTCGAACAGAGTGACACACAAACACACACACACTTTTAAGGAGTTTTAAATGTCCTTAACTTTTAAAACTCCGCTCCGTATCCTTGCTTGCCCCAACAAGTTTGCGCGGCGTGCTTGTTGTTTTGTTTCGGGTGTAGCTAGATCCGGTATGGTGTTGTCGTTTTTTTAACGTGACTAGTTGTTGCTAGCCAGCAGGTGAAAAAACGTCAACGTTTGCCAAGCCAAAAGAGCGTTAATTGTGTGATAAAAAATGTAACGCCGTTAATAACGTGTTAAACTGACAGCACTAATATGTAAGGGATAATGTAAAGAAGTCCAACGTTCCTGGGCCTGGCGTGCCAGTTCCTGAGCATACACATTCAGCAGGACCTGACCTGGACAATAAACACAAAGGGGCTTATGAAAAAAGCCCAACAGAGACTGACATGACCTGAATATACAGCGTCTACTATAGTATGTCTGAAACCTTTATGATGGTTCCAAAGGTCTCCGTCAGGGCGGGGTCTCCAACAGAACACAGAGCCATCACAGATGAAGGGATAAGACAGCGCAAAGGTTTGAGGAAGTCCACATCAAGCTATAAAACCAGCAGGTCACAGTGATGACACTCTGTGCATGAAATGTGCATTAGGTACTTTTTTATTGTCAGTGGAGAAATCATGTGACCTCCGACGTATCAAAATTACCACCGGAAGAAAAGCAAAAACTTTTATTTTGATGACTTTTCCTCAGAAAAGATATCAATGACCAAAATAACAAAACAACAAACCAACAAAAGCTGACATAGTGATGTCAGCTTTTAAAGAATATCCACACTTTCAGAAACTGCCCAGATCAAACCAGGACACAGACCTGGAACTGAGACATAGTCATTAAAATAATCAATTATTACTGTTTCTTGATTACCATTCAGCGTCCGACTCCAGAACCCCCCTCAGACTGTCCACCAAGCTCTGGGCCCTTGGATTAAACAGCTTCCTGTGTGACCGGCTCCTGGTCTTCCTAACTGACAGACGCCAGGTGGTGGATATTGGTAACTGCATCTCCACACCCCTCATCCTCAACACCGGGACCCCCCCCGAAGGATGTGTCCTCCTGAGCCCCCTGCTGTACCCCCTTTGCCCTCAAGACTGTGAGGCCCCCAGCAGTTCCAACACCCTGAGGAGGTACGCTGATGGCTCAATAATAACAACGAGTTGGCCCACCTGGACCAGCTGGCACGCCAGGCAAACCGCCTGGTCCTGAATATGGACAAGACCAAGGAGCTGGCGTTGGACTTCAGGAGGTGGTCCCAGCTGAGTGTCACCCCTGATGTAAATTCATGTCCTCTATTACCTCATGAGGCCAAACATTGTTAAAGCTCACATTATTCACTCATTGGTTAGTGCCAACACCAACACATTCATAGTGCCAACACCAGTTTTGACTAGGTTCTGCTGCTGCACATAGAGTGTTCAAGACAACGCCATATAAGGTTTTATGGGTCTGGGATAAATCAGGTCGTAGAACGCCATCCTTCACTTATTTTCTCACCATTTTTTCTCTTACTCCACTTCAGGTTCAGCCAGTACTGTGGTAACGCCTCATTCTGCCAGTAGTCTATTATTTTACATTCATAACATACATGTGTGTTACACATGTAACACACACCTCACGGCAGGTGTGGCAGGGGGTCCAACACATCACAAACTACAAGTCCAGCAACCTCACAGTAACCAACGGTGATGCCTCGCTATCTGAGGAACTAAACTGCTTCTTTGCCCGCTTCGAGGCTGAGACATTGGAGGTGGCTCCATCACATCCACCAGCCCCCAGCAACAACATCTTCACAGTGAAGGCACATGAGGTGAGGCACACACTACGGGCAGTGAATCCTAGGAAAGCTGCTGGACCGGATGGTGTGACGGGGAGAGTGCTGAGAGACTGCGCTGACCAACTGGCTGATGTCTTCACTGATATATTCAACCAGTCCCTGTCCCAGTGCAAGATCCCACCCTGCCTGAAGTCCTCCACATTCATTCCTCTACCAAAAAAGACTACTGTCAGCAGCCTCAACGACTACCGGCCGGTGGCCCTTACGCCAGTCATCATGAAGTGTTTCGAGAAAATAGTCCGGTGCCACATCACAACAAGCCTGCCAACCACTTCTGACCCTCACCAGTTCGCATACAGAGCAAACAGGTCTACAGAGGACGCCATAGCCACCACGCTCCACACCACGCTGCAACACGTGGAACATCAGGGGAGCTACGCCAGGCTGCTCTTCATAGACTTCAGCTCTGCTTTCAATACCATCATACCAAACAGACTTCTCACCAAACTAATGGACTTGGGTCTTTCACAACCAATCTGTTATTGGATTAAAGACATTCTGACAGAGCACTCCCAATGTGGCCCGGGAAAGGGAAGTCTGGGGCCCCCTGCTTGAGCTGCTCCCCCCGCGACCCGACCCCGGATAAGCGGATGACGATGAGGATGAGGGCACTCCCAGAGAGTTAGAGTAGGTGCCCATGTTTCCTCTGCACTTTCCTCAGCACCGGCTCCCCACAGGGTGCGTGCTGAGCCCCCTAATCTATACTCTCTACACCAATGACTGCATCCCCAGCCACCCCAGCAATACCATCATTAAGTTTGCGGATGATACAACAGTGGTGGGGCTCATCTCAGGTGGGGATGAGACTGCATATAGAGAGGAGGTCCAAAGACTGTCTACATGGTGTGCGGAGAACAACCTCATCCTCAACACCTCAAAGACCAAAGAGCTGATCATTGATTATAGGAGGAATAAGCCGGACATTCAGCCAATCTATATGAACGGGGAGAGCGTGGAGAGAGTCTCGAACTTCAGGTTCCTGGGCATACACATTCAGCAGGACCTGACCTGGACAATAAACACCAAGGGGCTTATGAAAAAGGCCCAACAGAGACTGTATTTCCTAAGGATCCTCAGGAAGAACAATCTTCAGGAGAAAATGCTGATGACCCTTTATCGCTACACCATTGAGACTGTCCTAAGCTACGGCATCTCGCTGTGGTTTGCCAGTTGCACTGCAGCTGAGAGGAAAGCGCTCCAGAGGGTCATAAAAACGGCACAAAAAGTCATTGGATGTCCTCTTCTCTCTCTTGAGGATGTCTACAATAGACACTGCCTCAGGAGAGCTCATAGCATCCTAAGAGACTCATCCCACCCAGGCCATAACCTGTTTGAACTGTTGCCCTCTGGGAGGCGCTACAGGGCAATCAGATCAAAAACAAATAGGCTAAAAAACTGTTTCTACCCCAGAGCTGTTATTTCTATAAATAATGCAGAATTATAAATTATTGCATTATCATACCAATCTGACCTTTAAAATTTGCTGACATTTTAAAATATATGTATTAGTTTGAGTTCTTTAACATTCTATATATATTTAAAAAAAATAACCCTTTTCTCATTTCGTTTTTGTTTTAAAAAGCACTTATTTTGAGAGCCTCTACCCCAATTTCGTTGCACTTTGTGCAATGATAATAAAGAGATTCTGATTCTGATACATAATATATAGCAGAGACTGCTGCAGACCTGTGCTGTTAAGGTTTTTTTCAAGTGGGGGAACTTGTTTCTTCATGTAATTGCCCGCAATTGGACAATGCATTTTGTGCACATCTAGACAGCATATGATTCATTTCTACATCTCCATTGTGTACTTGTTTCCCATGCTCAGACAGGATGAGCTGGGGGTGAGATGCATCAGGATCCAGAGTCACATCTACGTCATACTGCTGGATCCTCTTCAGTTCAGCATCAGGCAGCTGCTTCACCTCCATGCTCAGTGTCTCCTCCAGCTGATCTAGGGATCTCCTCATGGTCCCTACGTTTAGCAGTACTTTTACGGGTTATTTCATATTTAATGATACTGGTGTTACACAAGACTAGGTTATAAAAGTCTTATCTCTCGGACATAAACCACTTAAACCAGCCCATGTAGCAGCAGACCTACCACCGATATATTAACTGAAGTTTGTCATACAAATACATAGGCGTAATTTGTTTTATAATAGGGAATTTTTAGTTTAAGGTTGGTTACAACAAAAGTGTCGTAAAAATAAATAAAGCATCCAAAAAAGCTTCCTGCAATCACAGCCAGGGACCGAGATATAATTTTTTTTCAACACGGCAGAAGAAATTCATTAATTTCTAATAGAATGATGTCAGTGCGTTGTTCTGCTTTTCAAGTAGTGCATGCAATAGATAATTTTCACTTGATAAAATTCCCTTTCCACATTTCCCTCCGTAATTTTGTGGCCAGCGAAGCACAGCAAATGAAAGTGACGCAAGAGAAGTGACACAATCAGAAATGTGATACAGCGTGTGTGCATGTGTGCAAATGGAATAGCTAGTCAGCCTCAAGTAAGACACGCGTTTGTTTTATTAATATCAATAGACAGAAACAGCAATTAACATAAAACCACAATGTACAATGTAAATTCCGGAAATAACAAATAAAGACATTTGTTTAATTTACTAAAGACTTGTTAATAATTTAGGTAGCTAGCCGTTCCAACTCATTGGCTTAAAAATGTACATGAAACATTTAGTATTACACTGTCATATAAACTCTGTTTCAACTGATTCACACAAACGCTTTTACTGTGAAACATCCCACATTCAGAATAGAAAAGCCTGATGCCAAAATGGGCAGGAAGCTCTCCCATGTAAATAAAATTGTGAAAGGTTGAAACTCATCCCTCATCGATCTCTCCAATATCCTGTTTCACTGGGGAACAGGTCAAATCATGGAAGCTCTGCAGTTTGCTCGGCAGGTGTCCATAATAGGGCCATTGGCATTAGCCTGTTAGCTGTCAAGTCTCGATTAACCCCTGCCTCAAGATTTACCCCTGATTTACCCCTGCCTCAAGCATTTCAGAATTTACAGACCGAGCGGAGCTTCACATCAGACTGATAGAGAAGAACACCTTCACCATTCAAAGGCATTATAAATTGTATATATTTTTCTGATAAAAGACTTAGAGAAATACAATTAATACAAACTGGAATGGACATTGCAGCATTAATTATAATTAATACTTTTACTTTCATCCACATCCATGTTGTGAGAGTAGTGTTGTGTTACGTCAAACAGAGCTAGAACCATCCGGATTCATCCCCATCCGAGGAGAGTTCATGCTCAACACAAAAGAAAAAAGAAGGCTGTCCTCCTTCCTTCCAGACCACACCAAATGCCTTTTGAACAAAGGTGGTTTCAGAGTCCTTAAGTAAACATCTGGCTTTGTTCCTCAAACCGAGCTACTTCTAATCCTTTGATGAATCGTTGATTTTCAGGGACGGTGATGGTGGGGGAGGGGGGGGGGGTCGCTCTATGAGAAGCACACAGGTCCTATTTCTAAACCGAACTGCTGATCGTCCCTGCCAATGTCCATTGGGGCCACATCCACGATGGGCAGCCTGGCGTTGGTCTGGGTCCGGTACTCAAACACAGTTCTGCCCCACTCACCGTTGGGCGTCTGCAGAGGCAAGGAGAAACAACCATGGGTCAGCACAGTCAGGCTCTCTCTGTCCTATTTACAAGGCAACGTTAAGATTCAATCATTGGGCGACCAAGACCGGATTTTACACCTGCTTTGTCTGCATTGCACTATTATGTTTATGTTTAGAAACATTGATGAAATTGCTAAGCTCACAATGCTTAAGATCATAAAAAACATAGCAACATGTTAAAAATTCATTAAATAAAACACGATTACATTGTACGCTGTTTGCTTGCTTTTTAATATATTTTCAGTAGGCCTATTTGAACAGCCCGGTACGCGGCATGCTCCCTATCCGGCAGCCGGCTCTTACCGAGCAGCCGTCCTCCAGGACGCTGTAGCGGAGGCGAGCGCTGCCCTGCGCCCGCAGATCCTGTCCGTTGGAGCCCCGGAGGAGCAGGGCCTTCTTCAGCCCGCCGGCCGCCGCCTCCCTGTAGGCCACGCTGTTGCGGCAGTGGTAGGTGACGTTCTGGTGGGAGTCCTTGGACAGCAGCCGCAGGAGCTTCATCTGCACCGCCACCGCGTTCGACGGCTCCCCCGCGTTTCCGTATCCAAACTGATATCACCGGAGGTAAAACAGTGGGACGTTTGTTCGGTTTGTGTTTAAAGGTCACATATTATATCGCCAAGTGTGAGTGTGATTAGCCATTATTTTTGGCAAAACGGCTTGTAATGGCTAATCACGCTCACACCTGGTGGTATAATATGGGACCTTTAAAGACTTGTGCCTGAGTCTCTAGTGCCGCTTTTCCACCGCACATATAGCTCGACTCGACTCGACTCGACTCGACACGACTCGACACGGCAGCAGCAAGGGTCGTTTTCCACCGCAAATAGTACCTCCTGGACGTGGGCGGGGTCGGCTGCCGTGACGTATTTTTGTACGCGACGCAAACAACACCTACGCATCCCACACATGGAGAGAACCCACATAACAACAATGGAGGACATCGATAACATTACTATTACTAGCAGGCATGTTGAAGAAGTTGAAGAAGTGGAATATGTTGGCTGCGGCGCTGCTATGGCTGTTACCAGCATGGTTGCCATGTCGCTCTCGTGACTTCGTCACACTCTCTGGCCAATCAGTGGCCGGCCGTCTGCCGACGTCACCTTTTAGCATCGGCTCAGCCGCTTGGAACCTAGAGCGAGGCGGTACTAGAAAAAGCAGCCACTTCAGGTACCAGATACCATGTTTTTGCGGTGGAAACGCAAAAAATGCGAGTTGAGTCGAGTCGAGTCGTGTCGAGCTGGTACCATGCAGTGGAAAAGTGGCATAAGATATCATAGGCTATTCTTCTCTAAGCATTTAACGACGGAAGAATAAATACATTTTACAGTTGAACCACCGATTTTCCAGGAGGGGGAGGACGAAAACTTGTAGGGGGAGGAGCATGTGGAGTACAAAAAGGGCGATGGGAGGTACTCTAAATGTGAAGACATTTGGCTCTTTTCTTCTTTTAACAATATCTGCTATGTAATCGTGGCGAGTTCTTGATGCATCAAAAGTGTAGAGAGCAATTCAGAACTAATTTTAAGTTTAGGATCCTACCTAAGGAGCCAGGTAGGAGGGTAGGAGCCAGATCAGACATCTGTCATAAGGTGCAGATAATGCTCACTAGACAACGCTCTAGATACCACAAGATCTGCCCCTCACTGGAAAATCGTGGTTTGTACCGAAGTCTTGGTCATTTCGTCAAAAGTGAACCAAGTGGTTTTCTTGAAACGCATTGAGGTCACTCACCAGTTTGCCACTGCTAATGTCCGCTCCGTACCACACTGGTTTGGTGGCGCTGGAAGTGGATTTGGTCCACCAGGTCTTGCGGGGGACACTGGGCGGGTTGGCTGAGATGCAGGTCTCGCCCGTTTCCATGTTGCAGAACACTTGAATGGCATCTCTGCTGTTTCCTTGGTTCGGATCGATCCAGTAGTTTCCTGAACCAAACAAAAAAAATCACTTGGTTGATCCCAACCATTGCACCACATCCACGGATCAGGGAATCAATAGTTGAAGGATTAACAATTTTGATTTCAGATTTCAGACTTACGGCTGGCTGTTTTTAGTCGTACTTTTTTCTTTATTGTGTTATTATTTCTTTATGTGTAATTATTTTAGACTGAATGAAAAGAGTTTGAACGGCTCTCTACATGGGTCATCGCACTCTGCGTTAATGTTTCCCTTCTATAGCTGAGTTGATTCCCTGTTTGCGACTCATTATGAAGGAATTAAAGTGCAGAAACTAGCGCTGGACGCTAGCTTGGGGATTGTAAATGACATATGTACTGAGATGCAGGCATTTCGTTGTACTTCCACATTTGGATGATGAAATGATAATAGCACAAATTTGCCGTGGTTACATCCCAGGGAGGAATCACCAAGCACGATGCCAGAAGCAAGGTAGCATCCCTGGCTAGCAGTACATTTACATTTAGGGAATGTCGTGCTCAGGGACACCTTGAGCAGGGAATCGAACTAGCAACCTTCCGGTTACGAGTCAACCCACTCCAGTTCCTGAGCTAAACTTTCCCACCATCGTTAACATTGCCCTCTCTTACGGATCGCTAAAGATCAACAGATACGAACAGAATGGAGGCTCACCGCTCGCTTTCATGGGGTAGCACTGCTTGATGTCCTGGCAGGTTTTGGCCGGGTTGGCCTTGCTGCCGTCGGGACGGCGCAGGTCCTGCAACCTTCCGTCGAGGGTCTTGAGCGTGGCGTGGACCCCCGTGTCGGCGCGCAGCACGTCGGATGCGTTGTTGGCCAGCGCCTCGTCCCTGTTGAACTCCGGGAGGGACTGAGCAGCGGCCTCCCCTTCCGCAAAATCGTCGAGGGAACCGACGTTGGAGTCATAGTCGAAGAGGCTGGACAGGAGGTCCTCCACACCGGCCGTGGAGGGTCCCGGGGGCCCTGGGGGTCCTGTGGGGCCCGCGTCGCCGGGCGGACCCTGACACACAAGGTACAAAGATTTCACTGTCCCGAAAGATGACACTAGAAACAATCAGAAATATTTACAAAATTTCGACCCAATCAATTGAGTGGCCCTTATTCAAAGGGATCTATCAGTGAGGCTTAATGTAATCAAAGCAAGGAATCGAAATTGGATAGGAACTACAATGTTAAAGTGCTGCGGGACCATTGACCCGATTTATGAGTGGTAGTGCAATTAGTTAAAGTAGATATAATAATAATAATTTGTCCTTGTATCCTTATCCTTATAGCGTTACCTCTCAACCCTCATCCCTTTTTATGTTTACACTTAACCCTCAACCTTAACCATGAGGAATAAAGAACAAAATCCAAGTAAGTAATACAACATCTGATATCATCTTCGAAAGAGGAGTGAAGGAACATTAACGCAATTCAAGACCTCACATCTGTTTAGTCAAGTGTTTCTCCTTGGGGGGTATCTAGCTGGGGCCTCACCTCCGCCCCGATGTCACCACTGGTGCCGCGGGAACCTGGGGCTCCCATGGGTCCCTGCTGCCCGATGTTTCCCTCCTTTCCTTGGGGTCCCACCACTCCAGGGGGGCCCTGGACATCCAGGGAGGAATCGTGTCAGATTGACTCTGTACAACACATGCGCCGTCACGCAACAAGACCGACAACAACAATCCGAGATAACTCTGTGGGTTGTTTTTGGCCTTGACAGAGTCCTCCCAAAGACACCATGCCATGAGCGTTGTTGGATTGTTTTGGATGTGGATGATTTAGACTCTTAAAGGGTCCCTATTTAGATATGATAAGATAAGCCTTTATTGTCTACCGTAGGAGAAATTTGTCTTGTGAATTTGAAAAAAACACAAGACATTTATTAAATATATGATGTAATTGGCCAGATGTATGATGATTGGATCCACGTCCCGGTCCCCTCCCTGCTGGACTGTTCCAACGGGTTGGGGGAGGGTTGGATCGATCCAGCATACATCTGAGTGGACACTCCCACTTGTGATGTCAACAGGGGAAATATGCCGCAATGGCTTGTGACGACCAATCAGCCTCTCTAAAGGTTTTATCTCTTACTCTTTGTCCAGTGGGTCCAACAATTCCCGGAGCTCCGTCGTCTCCAGTGGCTCCCTAAAACAAAACAAAGAAACAGCTTGATTAACAATTGGTGATGTCACAAGTTGATTCCACCTATCGTGGTCCATCAGGGAAAAGTAAAACAAACTGCCAGCTTTAGCTTAACGTTATAGCACTTAAGGCACATTTACATATTTAACGTTTCTTCTATAAGCTAAATTAAATAGTAAATTGAATGAATACTAGTTCATATTGTTATGTTACCATTATTCAGGTGTCTATTCTGAAAACTGTAAATAATGGTGTTTAAGAGTATGCGTAAAACAGGGTAGCTTACACTGATTCCTGGGGCGCCGCTCAGTCCGGTGAACCCTCTGTGACCCTTCTGACCTCTCTCTCCGGTCTCTCCCAGCAGGCCCTTCTCTCCCAGGGGCCCTTGAGGTCCCTAGAAATGTATTTGAACTGCTTAACCGCTTTTATCGAGAAGAGGGAAGGACACCTTTTGCCCTAGGACACCTTTTGCCCTAGCACGAGACTAGCATGGAACACAAAACACAATATATGATGTAAATTAAATGTTCATACAATTAGGTTTTTCATTTTGTCTACTCACCACTTTCCCTCGAATACCGTCTGAGCCGAGGGGTCCCATTGGGCCTCTCGCCCCCTAAACATCCCATAATAGAGTGAACACATTTAAAAAAAACGAATCAAACTTAGAACATAAAATTATGTTAAATCGAACCACAGGTGTAGTTGAAAACACAAACCAACGCAGGTACTGACTCTGTTTGGCTGAAATCTGAGCCGTAACTGCGATGGCGCCAGTTCCGTGGCTTAATTGCAATATTTAGTTGCTCATTAAATGGGGCAACATCTACTTTGGTTGGTTGGTCTGTGGTGTTTCTGCCTCAATGTCTTTTTTATTTTCTAAGCGTATTCTAGCTCATTTCACTTTTTTTTTACTTTTTTTCAGAAAAAAAGGCCTTTGCTGGCTTTTGAGTCAACTGTGTTAATTTGCTGATCAGCAAAAGGAGGAAAAGACAGCGCCCAAAGAAAAGGCCACCTCAAGCGAGCATAGAGTAGAGACCTGCTAGTCATAGTGTTTATGCGTACAGTAAGATTGCGCTGCACTTTATTTGCCAACCAGGGGTCAGTATAAACACATATGGAGTTAGATTAGCTGCACTCCACAAGGACTGAGGTTTACCAACAATGTCTTTCATGTAATTTCAACACCGCTAGGATGCTGTTTGATTTCACCAGTATCTCTCTCTCTCTCTCTCTCTCTCTCTCTCTCTCTCCTCTGTGTGGTTCTCACATCTAGTCCCCGGGGCCCGGGCCCTCCAGTAGTCCCGACGGACCCCTCAGGGCCTGGGGACCCAGCTGCTGCGGCCACACCTTCAGGACCAGCACTACCTCTGTCACCCTGGAAACACATGCACACAATTAAATACCGTCAATACAGACACACACATTACAGGCACAGATACACGCACAACCTTGACAATTGAGAATATCAAGGCACACAAAATAAAACACAAACACAGGTCAAATCTATATTGGTACACATACACACACACACACACAGTCTTACCCGGGACCCTACGAGGCCATCCCTTCCAGGTGGCCCCTCGGCTCCGACAATACCCTGAAACCAAAACAAACCGTCAACATCCCCGGGTTGCCATGACAACGCCTTTGACCTTTGTCAATCAAGTCGGATAGTTTTTTGTGTAAATGAAGCACGTTCACATTCGAGTCAAGTTTCTACAGTTTCCGGGGGAACGTTCTTTAAATAAGAATCATAAGTAATTAATGTGTCTGTTTGTCCAAAAGTATGTACAATTCTTATTATGTCAGGACAGCCAACATATAACTAGGGCAATATTCTCCTATTATTATAAATAATCACAGACTTATTCTTTATATTCAACGTCTCGAATTCACATGACATTCAGTAATTTTGTTGTCACGTTTATTTTAGGCGACTAGCAAGCGTGGCTGAGAGCCACGGAAAATAACGGGGACGTCTAAAACTATCGTATGAATCAGGTTGTTTGGCCATACCAGCGGTCCGGCGTCTCCTCGGGGCCCAGTGGCCCCTGGTAAACCAGCAACTCCACCGGGTCCTTTACTGCCCTGGGTTCCTTGGCTCCCCGCTTTCCCCGGAGCACCCTGGAAAAATCATACAGACATGCAAGGAAACAAACTAAATAGATTTACTTCTGTATAACAGTGGAGACCAGGGGCCGTATTCACAAAGGATCTTAGGGCTAAAAGTAGGTCCTAACTGGCGAATTTAGGAGTAACTCCTAAAAATAATGGGCGTGTCACTTTTAAATTTAGGACTCCTAACTTTTTTCACTAAGAGCAATTCACAAAGTATTTTAGGACTAAAAGTAGCACCTAAGTCTAGGAGAGCTTAAAAGTCCTCAAGAGGACTCCTAACTCAGTAAGACCTATTCACAAAGAATCTTAAAATGCCTGCGAGACGAAATGTTAGGGTATTCAACTTATTGTGGAGTTAATGCGCGATGCAATAACATCCCCGACTAACAGGAATAATCCGATTAGTCCCGAAATAAAATGTTATAAAAATTATAAGTTATAAAAAAATATATATAACTTATAAAAAATTAAAATAATTGCGCCATCAAAAGACGAGGACGTGTTCGTCAATAGGAAGAAAGTGCATTCCATCAACATGCAGGTTGTTTTTGATGCAACTTTTACTTTTAACATAGCCTACTGGATGTTGTTGCAAAGTGGCCTGGATCTTCAGCTACCCATGATTCGCGCATTTTAATGGTGAGCGGTCTGAGGCAGCTTTTTGAGATGTACCAGTTGGGTGTCACTTGCTGGGTGACGGTGACTATCCATGCAAGACGTGGCTCTAGACACCCTACCTTAATCCACAACCGGGAGCACAGTTAAAGTGTAACATGTAAGTGATTACGCAGATTACGCTTAAGGCGGCTGCATGCTTCAGCGTTGGTGTTACGTTGTTGCGCAAAATTTACTCAAAGCAATTCATGCTCCCTTTTAGGTTGCGCGTGTTGCGCGTGTTGCCAAGCAATTTACCGCCAGAACAGTAGGTGGAGTAATATGTGGAGGAAAGTTTTTCGTTGAAGACGACCTCGAGAATGACGTCTTTGTCTGTGGGAGTCGTTGGTTTGTTTATGTGCCAGATCGTGTTCTCCCCATACACAGTGAATGATGGCAACAGACAGAGGAACAGGGGTGATGAAGTTGTTGATCATTGGGGTTGTATAAATGTGCATATCTCTCTACATTTTAAAACGACATAATGTGTTGGCAGCAAAGTTAACTTCACTTCACGTTAATGCTTTTGTATATGAGCCTGCCGGGTGATACTCCAGACAGGAAGTAGTAACCAGACCAGCAGACCAATCACAGCCTTGCAGGCTGGGCGGCTCGCGTAAAAGCTTACATAAAAAATGACGCAAGTCTAGAACAATCGCCCGACGCACGCAAGACGTGAGAAGTCGCGCAAGGGGTGCGCAAGGGCGCGCAAGGGCCTCTTGCGCTTGCGCTTACGCTTACGTAACTGAGCATAAATCAGCCTTTAGTCCTATGCGTAAAACACATCGTATTGGCTCTTTGCGAGCACACAAACATACACGAAATGTTGTGGAGAGAGGAATTGGGCAGATGAAACGTCGGTTTCATGTCCTCCACGGCGAAATACGCCTCACGGGCAAGCACAGTAATCACTGTATGTGCCATTCTACACAACCTTTGCAAGCGGAGGAACATTCCACAGCCAGACGATGATGATGATGATGATGGCGATCAACATTACAAGGAATTTGGCCGTGTGGAACCGAGTGGACAGGCATTTAGGGATCACTTTGAAAACACATTTTAGGTAAACACCTTGGCACAAATCAGTCAACACTTGGGTAGTTCGTAACATTTATTTTCTTTTAGATTTTACGTATTTTTATTGTTTGCTTTCTCTCTCTCTTGAATGTGCAGGCTACAACGTCATTATCGTAGTCTGCACAAAATTGTCATCATGCGTGTATTCTGCTAACTGCACTATAACTACTTAATAGGAATTCATTTCTAGCCTAGGCTATTTCCTTGTTTTTCGGTGATTCAGTGGGCTCGTCTGAACAACCAATCACCGAACTGACCGCTTCTAAACTCGTGCACGAGAATTGACGTAATCCATAGCAACGGCGCGTCACTCTTAGTTCACTCTTTGTGATTTATCCTTAGTAAGAGTAGGTCTCAGCGGCTTTGTGAATAACTTTTAAGAAAAAACTCCTACGTAAAATGTTTTAGCGCGAGTTAGGAGCACTCCTAGCGGTAAGATAAAATGCTTTGTGAATACGGCCCCAGATTTATACTGGTTGACATGAACCTCTACTGATAACTATTTATTAAGATTAAGTTTAAGTTCTTCTAAGTGACTTTTTCCCCTTTCACCTCTCAATTAATAGGAAATTACGTTTTGGCTGATCGTTCACCAAGCAAGATCAGTTGGGATTCACATTTCGACCAATAGGACCGCAGTCTGGGTATGCTAGTCCACCGGTAGTCTCCATTTAGAAAATCATTTCAAAAACTAAAACCAACTGAACCAACGCACAGCGGGACCAGGTAATCCAAGCATGCCTCTCTCCCCGCGGACACCAGAAGTTCCCACAATCCCCCTCTGCCCAGAGATGCCTGAGGGACCTGGGGGGCCGTCCGGACCCTGGCGATAAAAACACAAAACACACATTGAGACGTTTGTTTGGAGTCGGGGTTAGATATACTTTGAGGTTGAATCCTAGCCATAGCCTTCCAAACCACAATATAACAGAATGTTATTGTAATGTGTTAGAATGTTATTACCGTGTGTCAGAATGTTATGGGTTTGTGTCACAATGTTATGATTTTTATGATTGTGTTTCAGAATGATATGGTTGTGTATCAGAATGTTATTGTTTTCACACAATCATAACCTCACACTAAGGTTTAGGAATGGTTTTAAGATGATCAGTGTTTCCCCTAGCACTGTATGGTTAAGGCGGCCACCTAAACAACAATAAGGCCCCGCCTTGACTACCAATGTATAAAAAAAATCTATATAGATATAGATATATATTTTTAAATAAATGTTTTTTAATTATTATGCATTAACAAAGTCCAAAAGTCTCGTAGGGAAAGAAGACATACTTCCATCAGGTACAAAAAATAAAGAAAAATAATGCATCAGTGATACTGTTCAAAACAATAGCTGTGTGAACTGAAACCGCAAACTGGAACCCTTAAGCCGGTTTCACACCGCTGCGCGGCAACTCACCGCCTCCATTCATTTCAATGAGGGAAGGGCGGCAGAGGGGAGGCGGTTACAAAAGCGGCTGATGACCAGGAAGCGGTTGCCGCCCACGTGAACGTGCACAGATTTGCCCTACCGCTCAGCTTTCCCCGTGTTGAAACTTTCGGCGGTGGCAGAAGCCGCTTTTGAAAACGCCTGGCCCTTCACACCGCCGCACTGAACCCTTCGGCAGCTATGAGGTTATAAGAGCGGTTGCCGCACGGCAACCGCTCTTATTACCTAGTATTGACATCCCCTTTAACGAAGACCACAGGGCCAAGAGACAACCCCCCCCGGGGAAAACACATGATATAAGAAGGGGATGTCAATACTAGGTAATATGAAAGGAATCTATATTAAGACTAGGATTAATAAAGGGGATGTGAGCTATAGGAATACTAGGTCAATGAAGGGATGCAAGCTATATGAAGGGATGGGAGCTATATAAAGGGATGGGAGCTATATAAAGGGATGTGGGCTATATCTTGAGGGTTTTCTGTACCAGGGGTCCGTCTTCACCAGAGTCTCCCTTCTCCCCGGCGGTCCCTGGGGTGCCAGATGGGCCCTCTTCTCCCTGAAGACCAGGGGCCCCGTTATCCCCGCCGACGCCCCCAGGACCCTTCTTCCCTGGAGGGCCGGGGGGCCCGGCTGGCCCCAAAGCTCCCTGGTAGACAAGAGAAGGAAAGGTTTATCGGACATGAAAATTAATAGCGACCTTAGTCTGATTTAATATCAGGGAATTAAGTTACATACACACACGTATATATATGTGTATACACACGGATATATAGATACATATGTGTAAATACACACACACACATGTACTGTATCTGTATATATACACACAGGCTTATATACACACAAACACACATATACCTACACACACACACACACACACACATACACTTAAACACATAAAATACACACACGCACAAACGTTTACACACGAAACCACATAATACAAACCCACTCATCCATACACACACGCTCACACAAACACACACACACACAAACCCACACATCTAGTATAAGAAGTTCAACACACAAACAAACACAATAACACATACACACAAACACAGCTATTCTTATGAATACGTTACATTTGATCCAAGTGTCCCGATTCCGCCTGCTAACCCGGGGAATCCAGCAGAGCCCTGGTGGGGAACGAGAAGAGAGGATTAAAGAAATGTGTGAGGTCATGACGTAGGGCTGAACGATCTATCGTTTTCGACCGAAAATCGCGATCTCAAGCATTACGATTTTGGGATCGTCAAAGCTGCGGTTTTTTTAATTTTTTTTTTAATATAATTTTTTTTTTTTTTTTTTTTACAAAAGTGCAATTATTTTGATGCTGATGAGCCATTGAAGCAAGTTTACTTAAGAAAGAGGGCTCCCTTTTTATTTGACTTTTTTGGTTGTTGTTTCTTAGGTACTTGAATAAACAGTCTTGCATTTGAAATCTGTTGCCAGCAGTTTTCATTATTGCATTACCTTAATGGAATTCATTGGTTATATTAATTTATACTGAAACTTGATTTAAAGAAAATAAATCGTGGTTGAAATCGAAACCGCAATCTCTACCAGAAAAATCGCAATTTCAATTTTTTCTTAAAATCGTTCAGCCCTATCATGACGATGACCTCATGATGACATCATGAGGTGTGTGATGTGGAGGAGGAGGATGACTCACTGCTGCCCCCTGTGTTCCCCTGGCACCTTTCAACCCAGTCACACCAACGGGCCCCTACACATACATAGACACACAGAGGAGCACACACACACACACACACACACACACACACACACACACAGAAACACACACACACAAACATAGACACACAGAGAAGCACACACACACACATACACACATAAGCAATTTCCATATAATTAAAACATTGTTTATTCAACATAGTAGTAATACTATACTATACTAGTAACAGCATAGTAAATACATCAGATAGTAGTACTGCTACAGTAAATACATCCAATAGTAGTAATGCCATAGTAAATACATCAGATAGAAGTACTGCCATAGTAAATACAACAGATAGTAATACTGCTGTAGTAAATACATCGGATAGAAGTAATGCTACACCAGAGTAAATACTAGGCTTGTGGCAGTATCACGGTATTGCGGTATACCAGGTAAGTCAAGGTAAAATACAATGTGGCCAGTGGAGCTATGGTGTGGGTGATACACACATAGACCATATAAAACAGGTTAAACTTTAGTTAATAGTACTAGTAGGACTGCTACACCACAGTAAATACTATTATCACTTCTATGCAATAGTAAATAGAACTGTTAGTACTGGTACGCTATGGTAAATACTACTAGTAGTACTTCTGCACCACGGTACGGGGTCTGGGGGTGTACCTGTCCGCCTGTTTTCCCAGCAGTCCCTTGGGGTCCTGGGGCTCCGCCCTCTCCTTTCAGACCCCCCTCACCTGGCTCACCTTTGACCCCCGGTTGACCATCAGGACCCTGGGGATAAAAAAAAAAGAAAACGAAAAGAAAATGTTAGAGAAGTTCACAAATGTTCTTCTTTATGTGTACATCATACATGGTTTTGATGGATGCATGTGAACGTGTAGGGTGTATATGTGTTTGTGTTATCTAGAGCTGCTGTAATTGGAGGATAGTGTTCTAGAGCTGCTGTGATTGGGGGATCATGTTCTAAAGCTGCTGTGATTGGATGACACTGTTCTAGTACTGCTGTGATGGGAGGATAGTGTTCTAGAGCTGCTGTGATGGGAGGATAGTATTCTAGAGCTGATGTGATGGGAGGATAGTATTCTAGAGCTGATGTGATGGGAGGATAGTATTCTAGAGCTGATGTGATGGGAGGATAGTGTTCTAGAGCTGCTGTGATGGGAGGATAGTGTTCTAGAGCTGCTGTTATGGGAGGATAGTATTCTAGAGCTGATGTGATGGGAGGATAGTATTCTAGTACTGCTGTGATGGGAGGATAGTGTTCTAGAGCTGCTGTGATGGGAGGATAGTATTCTAGAGCTGATGTGATGGGAGGATAGTATTCTAGAGCTGATGTGATGGGAGGATAGTATTCTAGAGCTGATGTGATGGGAGGATAGTGTTCTAGAGCTGATGTGATGGGAGGATAGTGTTCTAGAGCTGCTGTTATGGGAGGATAGTATTCTAGAGCTGATGTGATGGGAGGATAGTGTTCTAGAGCTGCTGTGATGGGAGGATAGTGTTCTAGAGCTGCTGTTATGGGAGGATAGTATTCTAGAGCTGATGTGATGGGAGGATAGTGTTCTAGAGCTGCTGTGATGGGAGGATAGTGTTCTAGAGCTGCTGTTATGGGAGGATAATATTCTAGAGCTGATGTGATGGGAGGATAGTATTCTAGTACTGCTGTGATGGGAGGATAGTATTCTAGTACTGCTGTGATGGGAGGATAGTGTTCTAGAGCTGCTGTGATGGGAGGATAGTTTTCGAGATCTGCTATGATTGGATGATAATGTTCTAGAGCTGCTGTGATCGGATGATAATGCTCTAGAGCTGCTCTTATTGGAGGATAATGACCAAGAGCTGCATTGTGCAATTTTGACTTCCTGAGATATCCTGTTTCTAAGACTGCTGGGAACAGACTGAGTACATTTAGGCCCAATCCCATTTCTACCCCTTACCCCTTCACCTTACCCCTCCCCCTTGTTTTGAAGGGGTAAGGGGAAGGGGTAAGGGGAAGGCGTAAGGGGTAGAAATGGGATTGGGCCCAAGGCCCAATCCCATTTCTACATTGTTGTTGTCGTGTTAGAACAAAATATCATTGTAGGTTGTTCTTGTGTTGTCCACATCCAGCATATGGTCAAACCACACACCCCGGCCTGTCCGCTGGACGCCATGACTACCGAACGACTTGTTCCTCCCTCACTTCGTGAGAACCCCAGGAGCCGCTCAACAAAATGTAGATGCAAAATGTTTGCAGTCCTGGCTCCATAACAAAGGCACAAGCTCACAATGATATCAGGACAGCTGAAACCCTGCCCATCGCCCGCTGCAGGCTGAACACCCATCTGCTCAGACTGCATCTTGCTGAATCATTTCTATATTGTAGCCCTTATTGCTAAATCTTAAATACATTGCACTTTCTACAATGCATTTTTTTTTTACTTTGCCTTTGTTTTCATTTACGTATCTATTTTATTTTATTATTTCATTTTATTGTGGGCCGATGTTTCTAAGGGAAGCACTTTGAGTCTGCCTTGTGAATGAAATGTGCAAGATAAATAAAGGTGCCTTGCCTTAAAAGCAGTTGCTTTGCTTAGTTTATTTTATGAATTTTATGGATTCTTGGACTTTTTGGGTTATATCTTGACCCAAATCCACTTGAAGATCTTGAATGCACATACTTTTAGTCCCTTTAGACAAAAGGGTCTGCTAACTAGATAATGTAGTGTGATGTGACTGGAGGATAACGTGGCTGAACTTACTGAAGTTCCAGGGAACCCGACGGCCCCGGTCGGTCCAGGCTCACCTGGAGACCCCTGTGGGAGGTGAGATGAAGGAAATATTTATTAGTAGTAGTGTTATTTATACACAGTACATACTAGTTCTGGATCATAGCACTGACAATGACACATTTTCAAAATAAAAGTTACTGACCGCCATCGCTCTGGATCCTCTCCTCCCAGGGGGGCCGGCAGGGCCAGTCTCACCCTGAAACAACAAGTGTGTGTGGGTGTGTGTGTGAGAGAGAATGTGCTTGTTAATATAATCCTAGCATTTTATTCTGAAAGCAGGATAAAGCAAATTTGAAATTAAATTGTAATTCGAACTGAGGTCAATGCATAGTATCCTAGTGATGTGTGTTTGAAGGCTGATCAAGGTTATAAAAGAGGAAAGACAAAGTGTGTTGACCTTACCTTCTCACCATGATTACCTGCTGGGCCAACTGGTCCAACACCACCCACTAATCCCTTTAAATGCCAAACAAAATATCAGTAAACATATATATGAATACACTCCATCTGCCATCTAGTATAGTTAGTAACAATGGGCTTGTTCACGCACAATCTAAACTTAAAGGTTGGGTATGGAATTCGCCATTTTTGCAAAATTACTTGAAATCCTTATCATAACCCACTTACAGCCACTGAGTTAGAAGTACTGACATGAAAATTAAACAAGTCAATCATCTGTGGAACGGGCAGGGTTCGAAAAACTCCAGCCAATGATTTCCAGACCCACCGAGTGGCATTGGACAGTAAGTACGTCAATCAAACGGTCGTACTGCACTCCCCCGCTCCCCGTGCGACCCCTTCGTGCACGTACTCAAAGCTCGTTACCCAGAGCAACCTTCTGTTGTTATCCTGCGGTAGCTACTGGAGCTAGCTAACTAGCTAATGGCTCGCTCTCGCGCATCTGTGTTCGCTCTTGCATGATTGCGCGTCCATGACTTGGAATGGTAGGAGTAAGAGTCAGCGTTGAAGGAGAAGGGGTAGGACCATTTGAGTTGTGTGTTTTCAAAATCTGCTGGCGTTTCGCAAATCCCATACCCCACCTTTAACTTTACCATAAACTATCTTTTTTCTCCCAAAGTCCTCACAAGAAAAGAGTACTTAGCATTGTCTAGCATCTTATCCTAGCTATCTTTGTTGTATACAGGGAATAGGTTAACCTGGCGATTATAAGTGCTTGGCACTTACGATATATTGTTGTTTCTCTTACTTCTGACAAACGTACTTATTGTAAGTCGCTTTGGATTAAAGCATTTCCCCATAATATTTATGTAAATAAATAAAACAGATAGCTGTTCCATTCATTCCATTCCATTATCAATGGAATTTTCCTTCCATATGCACTGAAACCTTTTTAAATAACAAATCAAATGTTATAAGTGTGCCGCTCAATAGAGCAGTTACATAAAGGTACCTATGTTTCCACATTGCGCTCTTTCCATATCGGTGAAACTAAATATATAGCTTTTACATATTAAAATCCAAATCCTCTGGGAACTGTACTACAGCATACGATGCGACCAGAAGGGTGCGACCAGAAGGGTGTGTCTGAGTGCGGTTCCCCTAGGGTGAGGGTTAGAACCAAGCGGGCCTGGGACTCACCCTCGCTCCATCAGATCCAGCTTTGCCCTCCAGACCTTTTTCTCCGACCGAACCCTGGAATACAAGTTCAGACTTAAGACTTGAGTTTTCTAAATCGTACTTTCTTCAGCTCTTTTCTGCTCTCTCTTTAACCCTCAGATCATACCACCTTTAAGTCTTACTTACTGTGTCTCCCTTGGGGCCAGAGGGGCCCGGTACGCCCCTCTCTCCAGGCATCCCCTGCAGGCCCGGGGGCCCCCCTTCACCAACGCTGCCGGAAGGACCCAAGGCCCCCTGAACGGGTCAAAATATAAAGTTGTAATATGATGTTTAAAGAAAGGTCTGTGTTCATATACAATCAGCATAAAATGCATATTTTAACGATACGCTTATTAATCCCAGTCATACTCCAACTCCTGATGACCAAAAGGCCAAGAAATGCAGGCAATCCATCAAGACATTAATACTGTCAGCCTGCATGATTATTAAATAGATAATTATTCTTAAAAAAATGCTTTTACAACCAAAACACACCAACAGGTGAGACTACTGGGTTTTAGGTAAAACTGCTTGCAGGCGCGGCGTGACGGAAAACCGTCCGGTGTTCGTTTCAACTGTGATTGCCGTTTCAGCCGTGGGTGAGAATACGAGGATAGCTGGTTTGGAGCTGGCCTACCTTGGGCCCGTCCAGACCGGGGGATCCTGGGCTTCCCTTAGGTCCTCCGAGGCCATTAGAGCCCATATCTCCTCTCTCCCCTGGGGTGCCTCGCTCGCCCTACAGGGGAATGGAGGAAGAAACACTTCAGCAACCGGAATGAAAGGAGGATCCCACAATTCACAAATTTTGAAGTGGAGGGACAAGATCAAGGTTGTTGGTGTGAATTGATTGATTTCATCATTATGATGTAATTTTAATTCTAATTTGTTATCATTGATTGATTTCCCCATTAGAAGGTTATTTTCATTTGTATTTATTGATTGATTTCATCATTATTATGTTATTTATATTTGTATTTGTATTTAAAGGGGAACTATTATGCTTTTTCGACTTTTATGACCTATAAACGTTGTTATAATGATTGATAGTCATGTTTAACCATACTAAAGTGTCAAATAATGACGTACATGCATTTCGACGTATTCCCTGCTGACAGTCTGGGGTGGCTGTGCATAGCGCTAAACACTCGGGACAACGTTTGCGATTCACTTGTTCACATTTCCGGGAAATCATCGTTTTTTGTGTATGGTTAAACATGACTATAAATCATTATAACAACGTTTATAGGTCATAAAAGTCGAAAAGCATAATAGGTCCCCTTTAAAGATTGATTTCATCATTATAATGATATTTCAATATTAATTTGTATTTAATGATTGATTTCATAATTCTAATGTTATTTCAATTTTATTTTGTATTCATTGATTGATTTCATCATTATAATGTTATTTATATATTTACATGTATTAATTGGTTGAATTTATTGATTTTATTTCTATTGAATGAAGGATTTCATTATAATGAATTTATTGATATCGGGGCATCAATGGGTTGAATTGGCTGATTTATTTCGCATGAATTAGTGATTTTCATTGATTTAATTTGCAGGGAATGTTGGAATTCCTTCATTTGTATTAGTAAACGAGGGATGAACCGTTTGATGTGAACTTACTCTGAGACCTGTTGGGCCATTGGCTCCTCCCTCCCCAGCAAGGCCCTACCGAGAAAAATACACCTAGAGTCAAATGCACTGCAACGCATACACGTTCAGGTCAAGTTACTAAATGGTAGATAGTACAAGACCAATAAAAAACTAATCAATATCCTATTATAATGTGATACAATTATGAATAGAATGAATAATGATATAATGGACGATGTTAATTGTACATGTTACTTCTTCATTGTATTTGATTGACCAATTTAAATTATTTTTTAATGTGTTTATATGTGAATGTTGACATTGTTTACCTCTTCTCCTGGTTTCCCTGACTCTCCGGGTGGGCCTGTGAGCCCTGGTAGACCCTGGAAAACAGAGCAACTCGTTTTGCTCTGACGGTTTCCCTGACGGTTCCGCTGCAAATTTCTCCCAGTATTTCCCAGTACTCCCTAAGCTAACATCAGCATACATTTACCAGTGCTTCCTCTGCTGCTATAAGCTTAACATTTCATAGTGGTCCCCATGCTATATCTGCTGGTGTTCCACAGTGGTTCCTCTACTAACTACTAGTACTTCCTCTGCTAGCGTTTCAAAGAAGATCTGTTTTGTACCTGAAATCCGTGTGGTCCCTGAGATCCTTGTTCTCCTCTCTTTCCAGCAATTCCCTGGAATTCAGACGGACGGAGCAGATATGAAAACACAGGGAAGGAGTAGTATGTCTAGCTGGACTAATCAATATCTACTTATGCATTGAGTGACTTAGTCAAATGTTGAATTGTTGAGCCGTCTTGAAGTCTGGGTCGACTTAAAGTAAGGGTGGGCTATGTTGAAGTCTGAGTCCACTATGTTGAAGTCAGAGTTGACGTGGAAGTTAAGTCGACTATGATTAAGTCTGGGTTCACTATGTTGAAGTCTGAGTGGACTATGTTGAGGTCTGAGTGGACTATGTTGAAGTCTGAGTGGACTACGTAGAAGTCGAGTGGACTACTGAAGTTTGAGTGGACTGTTGAAGTCTGAGTGGACTGTTGTATTCTGAGTCGACTATGTGGGAGTCTGAGTGGACTGTGTTGAAGTCTGAGTGGACTATGTGGAAATCTGAGTGGACTATGCAGAAGTTGAGTGGACTGTTGTAGTCTGAGTGGACTGTTTAAGTCTGAGTGGACTATGTGGGAGTCTGAGTGGACTATGTGGGAGTCTGAGTGGACTATGTTGAAGACGGAGTCCACTATGTTGAAGTCTAAGCTGAATTGAAGTCAGAGTTTACTGTGGAAGTCTAACTCGACTATGATTGAGTCTGCGTGGACTATGTGGAAGTCGAGTGGACTGTTGAAGTCGAGTGGACTGTTGAAGTCTGAGTGGACTGTTGAAGTCTGAGTGGACTATGTGGGAGTCTGAGTGGACTATGTGGGAGTCTGAGTGGATTCTGTAGAAGTCAGAGTGAACTATGTGGGGGTCTGAGTGGACTATATGGGGGCCTGAGTGGACTCACGGCGGGACCGGCTGGGCCAGCGGCGCCCTCCTCTCCATCTTTTCCATTGACTCCCTGAAAAGTACAAATTAGAGGTCATCTGGATAGCAACACATTGACAACAACACTATAACACAACGATAACAAACACAACAACATGACACATCATCACCACAACAACACCATAATGACAACAACAACATAGCACATTATCAACACAACAACACCATAACACAACGACAACAACAACACAATAACACATCACCACAACAACAACAAAACGACAACAACAACAACGACAACATAACACATTATATCACAACACCATAACACAAAGACGACAACAACAACGACCACATACCCTATGACCTGCAGAGCCCGCGCTTCCCGCCTCTCCACCCTTACCAGCATCGCCCTGAAAAACCAACAGGAAGTGAGACACGGCGGACAGGTAACAGCTGCCAAGATGTGAGTATCACCGTGCGAGTGTCACTGACAACAAAGCCTTTAGGTCCCAGACCCCCCATGGGTCCGGCTGCTCCCCTGGTGCCGACAGGACCTGCTGGACCCGGCTTCCCATCCTCTCCTGGACCCCCCTGGGGGAGAGCGGGAGGAGGAGGGGGGGGGGAGAGAGAGAGGGAAGGTGGCAAGAGGGGGGATGGGGGAGAGAGAGAGATGGAGAATTTAACTTAAAACACACTGACAAAATTTAGGAATTTATGTGCAAACTAAAATTCAAAAGTTGTAATTGAAATGACATAAAATGAAATACAATAAAATACAACTAAATTACTCAATTATATTTCAATGGTTTAAGCAATTGCACGTTACATTTAAACAATTTAAAGCAAACAAAGGACCCCAAGTAGCAGCAGGAGACTGGTTACCATGGGTCCTGGCTTCCCTTCAGATCCCTGCATGCCAGCCTCTCCGGTCAGACCCTGCAGGAAGACAACAGGTAAACGTCCTGGGCACTGACCCGCCTCATTTCCTGTGCCACAGGAAGTAAAAGCAGATTCCAATCCAGTCCTTCCACTAGCTCGTTAACAGGGTGCTGGTGTGGACTTGTGAGGACTTTTTCATAGGAAATGTGAGTATAAATGCAGGACTTTTAAACAGTGAAACTAGGTTACTGCAGGATCCTTACTTCATGGACCTGAATCACTCTAACTTTTTTGAACCTTGATTACAGGAATGAGTGGTGACGAGGACTTTTACGTTGTAGAGTAGCAGTAGTGGTTTGCATGTGACCATCCTGGTGTACTCTTGTAAATAAAAGCACAGCATTATGAGGGTGTTGTAGCAGCAATATCCAATAATGATCTGATAATATCCCACCATGCACTGACAACAATGCATGGTGGGAGGGGGTACTGACCCTAGCGCCAGGTATACCAGGCTCTCCGGCCCGTCCCTCGTCTCCATCTGAGCCTTTGGTCCCGGTGGAGCCAGGGCCTCCTCTCTCTCCCACGGCACCCTGCGTCCAGCCACACATCCAAACTGTTAACGGTCGCATAGTCACGGCAACCTCGGTGGTACGACAATCGGACTATCGCGGCAGATATGGTGACGTTGGTGATATTGAAACATTCTACGGTCATGGTAGTCATGGTGACAGCGGTAACGCAAAACCGTTGTGGTAGTCATGACGACAAAAGTGGTAACATTCAAATGTTTAGACATCGCGGTAGTCATGGCGATGATGGTAACATTGATACGGTCTAGGTGGTCATGATGACGACATTGTGAACATTTCAACTGCCCCGGTAGTCAATGGGAGGACGGCGATACTGTCTTGATACACTGTACGTTAAACAATACAATGCAGTACAACTGATTTATTTTTATATATATAAAAGTATCATGATCCAGATTCAACATTGATTCAGGAGGTCATGAATCTCCCTACCTTTTGTCCAGGTAAACCGTCTACACCTGGGAATCCTCGGTTTCCTGGAGCTCCCTGTGCAACACCAAACATAACATTTCAAACATACAAAAAACATACAACAACAAATTTAAACCCCAAACATCACTCAGTCACATATTAGATCACAGAAAGATATCTAATTAACGTATTCAATATCCAGTTTGCTAAAATATGTTGAATAGAAAATAAAACATACAAATAGTTTATATGCATCAACCCTTCACAGAAGATATACACCGAAGGTGGAGAGAAAAGGCTCAATTTTCTGCAAGCCAAGGGTGTATTTCCATTCAAGCCGCTAGGGGATGCTGAACACATGCAAGCACCCACTGGTCACCAAACCACCAGCTCATTGGGGGCAGTGACGGGTGTAGGCAAGGTGTGGACAATCAAGGGGAATCGCACTTGGACCCAGGCTTGGCTATTTACTAATATAAGACATACCTGTTGTGAACCAAATTGCATTGGGCATAACATTGAAATCCCAAAACACTTGGACCATGGACGTCATTGGTACAAGATTGACATTCTCCATCGGTATGAATCAGAGAAATATACATTTTCTCTGATTTTTTTCATGACAATATGTGTATGAAGCAGTACTCATAGATACACAGAAAATAAATATATGAAACACTAGCAGGGTGGGATGGTTCCCATTTAAGGTTCAGGCGAACAGAAAATGGAACCAGCAACCTTGCAGCTACTCCTGCTGTCCTAAAGGGCAGCCTTTCTCACATGTATGAAAGAGCCAGGAGCCTGGGAACTTTAATTGCTAAATGAACCTTACTGTCAGAACAAAGTGGGTGTGTAACGTGATTTAACATGTGAAATGTTAACCGCAAATTCCGTGGTGTGAGCAGATATCACGTATCAACAAACATGCAGAATGGTTTTAAAGGGTCCATGATCTGCTATAACTAGGGTCAGGGCTCCTGTCTCTGGGCCCTGACCCATGGTTCGAGAAGTGCTGTTTTAGGTGGTAATGTGGCCCTGTGAGACCCACCGCCTCTCCTTGAGGTCCAGACGCGCCCTGCGAGCCACCGTCACCCCGGGGTCCTCTCTTTCCCTCCTCACCCATCGGCCCCAGACCCCCATGGGCCCCTGTATCACCCTGTGGGGACATCACAACACAATCGATGTATTAATGAACACTCAACTCATCAGTTAACACATAGACACAGAAACCATAGACGTCTTGCTAACCCTGTTAGATGCTTGTTAATGACTGAGTATGAGGAATCTTAGTTTCAACTATTAGGGAAGGCAAGGCAAGGCAACTTTATTTGTATAGCCCTTTTCAAACACGAGGCAGACTCGTGAAGTACTTCACATCGCCATATAGTAAAATTAAGTAATAAAATAGATAAGTCAAAGAAAACAAAGGCAAAGTTAAAAAATGCATTATAGAAAGTGCTATGTATTTGAGATTTAGCATAAGCATGAAGCTGCATGGCTAAGGTTGACCCATGACCATCTGGATTCAGATCCTTAATATCTCACCAGTTCCCCCTTCAGTCCAGGTTCCCCTTTGAACCCTGCAAGTCCGCCATCACCCTGTGAGGAAGGAAGGGGAGATCACATGACCGTTACCTTCTTCATTATCAGCATCATCATCATCTTTATCACCATCAAGTCAACAATATTATTTTGTAAACATAAAGACATACTGTGTGGAGTGTGTGTGTATTATGGCTGGTTTAGGCAGCCTCACCTGGTCCGAGTCTGATTGGACTTTGAGGCTGGGTGAGGTTGTTTAAACCAGACCACACAAGCTCCCACGTGTACCTTACTGTGCATCAAAGGAAAAATCGTTTCCTCTATGTTTTAAACCTGGACTAACCAGGATTTGATTTTACTTGATGGTCATTATGGAATAATTGCTGCCTATTCACATGTATATGAATGCAGTGTGATTGGCTATGGAAAAACATGGAATGCATACATAGCATCACCATTGGTTATCATTATGACTCGACTTGATAGTTTTTTGCTCTCTTATATTTTATTATGTATTTTTAGATTTGTAAATGTCTTTATCTGTTGTGCACTTTATTGTTTACTTGTCTTTATCGGTTGTGCACTTTATCTTTATCTGTTGTGCCGGTGCACTTTATCTCTTTCACCGTGGGATAGGGAGAAACATTGTTTCGATTTCTTTGTATGTTTGATGTGAAGAAATTTATAATAAAGCTGAATTAAACTTTGACTTTTATTGTTTACTGCTATGGTGGGCAGTGTTCGGCGTAAATCAGGAACAGTACCAGCTGGCCATTGGGTCCAGGTACTCCTGTGGTCCCTTGGGGGCCGGGGGGCCCCACAGGTCCTGGCAGACCAACGGGCCCCTGAATGCCAGCAAGACCCTAGTAAGGACGACCACATATTCTTAGTATCAACAACAACAACATAACATTAGTGGATGTGTAAAAATGCTAATCAATTAAATGTATTTTAGAGTCTCAAAGAGCTTAACAGCAGACAATTTTATGATAAAAATGCCTCATTGATGAGAATTATCCAGCCACACGCTTACTTATATCTACTCTGCACTCTGTCCAGTTTGTAGTTTCTAGACTAGGTTGTGCAGGAGTTTAAACATTTTTTAACGCTATGATAGTTCTAAGCAATTACTTAACATAAACATCTGCTCAGCAACCAAATATAAGCATTCTATTATGAAATGTATTCTATTGTAATCTTTTTTATGTTGTAACATAAATAATGTAGATTGTCATTGCGCTGAGAGAATGTACTTACTGGGCTGCCTCTGGAGCCGGGAGCTCCATCTTGGCCTGCGGCTCCCTGAGAACAAACAAACAAATAAGATTGCTGTCAGGTCCTGGATTCCCTACGGTCTTTAATAATGATCGGGATTGTGATTATTGTAATGATGAACCCGATAGCATGATGATTATGATCCTGATTGGAATGACCTTAAAAATTATCGGGATCTTAATAATGATCGGGATCGTAATAATCGCAATAATGAGTGTGATCGTAATAATGATGGTAATAATGATTGTGGTCCTCATGATTTAAAAAATGATAATTATTGTTATAAATAACGTGGTCTTAACAATCGTGATAATAATCATCGTAAAAATTATCGTGTTCGTCATGATCTACATAATACTGGTGATCGTAATGAACCATAAAAGACTATTGTGATAGTAATGATTGTAATATTACTATAATGTGTTAACTATGATAGAGCGCAAACAACCCACTTGATTCCCACTCAGACCGGGTGGCCCAGCGCGACCCCCGTCTCCCCGCGGCCCCTGGGGGCCCTCACTGCCTCTTGAGCCGGTCGGCCCTTGTTGACCCTGCACCACAGGGGAGGAAGCAGACAGCAGACACAATTTAGGATCCGTTTATAAATCCTGGATAGTTTGGCAATAGTTAACGCTGAAGAACTCTATGTCTTATTGTTAAAATAATTATAGTATATAGTTCTTATAATACTAACATTATTAGTATAGTATAAGTATAGTATATTAGTATAATACTATATTATAGTATAATATAGTATTCACAAACTGTAAAGATTGATTGGTTCCAGCACTGTTTGTACAATTGAAATTTGGAAATATTCCACAAAATGTAGTTAGTTTTACGAAGAGAGATAAAAGTTAAGTCAAACCACTTCATAAAATTGAGATACGTTGACTGTTTCTGGTGAATATATCCATGGATGCTTTGTGTGTACGCGTTGTGAGATGAGTTAGACGATATGACGTCACCTTCATTCCAGGGTTGCCGGGGAAACCTGGCATGCCAGTGATTCCAATAGGCCCCTTTAGAAATGAATATATAGCGTTTTTAGAATATATTACATAATATACACAAATTTAAACATCAGATAACCATATAGAATATATGCAATGTAATGGACACATTACATTATTTTACTGAATGTGATTAGTTGTTTTTATTTCTTACCAGGGGACCTGGTTTACCAAGTTCACCGGATGGGCCACGTTTCCCCTAGAGAGCGAGAGAGAGAGAGAGAGCGAGAGCGAGAGCGAGAGCGAGAGAGAGAGAAAAGAGAGAGAGTAATACAGATTTTATTAGATATTGTTGTTATGGATAAGTCAGTACATGTTTTATTAGATATAAAAATATATTAAGTGAGTAATACAGGTTTTATTAGACATTATAATATATACATTAAGTGAGTAATCCTTACCACAGGTCCTGTTGGTCCAATCCTGCCTCTCTCTCCTTGAAGGCCTGCGGCACCCTGGAAGTCACATTGATTTGCTTTGTAATCAATCGATAAATGGACTGAGACCATTATTAATCCAGGTTCAGGAAGGTGTTGATTGGTTAGGACATGTATTAATTTGTTCAGGTCACTATTGATTGGCTAGGACAGATATTAATTGGTTCAGTTCACTATTGATTGGCTAGGACAGGTATTAATTGGTTCAGGTCACTAATGATTGGCTAGGACAGGTATTCATTTCTTCAGGTCAATATTGATTGGTTAGGACAGGTATTAATTGGTTCAGGAAGGTATTAATTGGTTAGAACAGGTATTAATTGGTCCAGGCAGGGGTTGATTGGTTAAGACAGATATTCATCAGTTCAGTTGGGCATTCATTGGTTAAGACAGGTAATAATTAATATAGGAAGGTGTGAACTGGTTCGGAGGGGTATTAATTATTTCAGCTGGGTAATAATTGGTTCAAGCAGGTATTAAGAATTTAAATTGGTAAAGTTGATAATTGCACCTACCGGAGGACCTTGAGGACCCATTCCTCCAGCTGCGCCAGACGATCCCTGTATCACACACACACACACACACACACACACACACACACACACACACACACACACACACACACACACGCAAAAGGTTGTATTCTTGATGCGATTATCAATATAAAAGAAATTGAACAACAATTTGAACTCAATTTAGCGAACAAATTAATCTAATACTAATAGTATCTAACAACTATATCTCCATTCAGCCATCTTTCTAGCTCTCTCTCTCTATCGATCCATTATTGCTAGCGAGACTTGTTCTGACCTTTGACCCCAAGGATCCAAGTTCTCCTCTCGGGCCCACGAGACCAGCGCCACCCTGTGGAGAGGTGACGTGTACAGGTCATGTGCACAGCAATACACACACTCACACACACACACACAAACACACACACACACACTTAAAGGCAGTTCACATATGTACACACAAACATGATTACACACACAAGCATACACACATACAAACACACACACCCACATAAACACTAATTTGCACACAAACCAACACACACAAACACATACACACACACTCTCTCACACACACACACACACACACACACACATACTCCATTTCCCCCCACACACACAAAAACACACACACACACACACACACACACACACACACACACACACACACACACACACACACACACACACACACAAATACAGACACAAACACACACGCTCCATGTCCCCCACATACGCATGCACACAAAGACACACACACCCACATACACCCTAACACACACACAAACACAAGCAGACACACACACACGCATACCTTGTGGCCTTTCAACCCAGGGTGCCCAGGGAGTCCGGGGAATCCTCTTGCGCCCTAATGAGACACACAAACATTTGTCACTTCTTCCCGCCAAAACACCTTGAGGCTCATCTTGTGTAAATGTGTCTGAGCTTTCAGGGCCTTTATGCAAAATGGCTGTGAACACACACAGGACAGAAGTATGACACAGTTGTACAGGACACCTGATTGGAATCCTGGGTCAATACAAGGTATATTAGGGCATTTAGCAGACGCTTTTATCCAATGCGACTTACATCGGTTAATACACACATTGACACACCGACGGCAGAGTCAACCATGCAAGGCGACAGCCAGCTCGTCAGGAGCAGTTAGGGTTAAGTGTTGTACTCAAGGACCCATCAACACTCAGCTGGGGACCGAACTAGCAACCTTTCCGACACAAGACTACTGCTCTACTTCCTGAGATAAGCCGACCCAACATTATATCCCTCATAATTCCCTTATTCATGGGGCCTGGTGGTGGGGTCCCTGACCCACAGGTTGGGAAACACTGCTGGGACCCATTGCAGCCAACTGACTTATTCCCACATCAGGGACATGGGTGGAAGTGTTTCAGTTAACATTAGTAACATAGTTCATGTTACCGTAGATCCAGGGTTTCCCGCTAATCCCGTCATCCCAGCCGGACCAGACTCTCCCTGTAGGGAAGGAAAATATAAGGAATGTTCATCTTTAGAGGAAAGGGAATTATTTCAATCGAATCATAATCGCAATCAGCTTCATTGGCAGAGTACGCTTTACAATTGACTTGGAAGTAGTTTGACTCTGGTTAAAGATGGCTTTAGACTTGCAAGTGCCCGGTTTCAAGCAGGTTTTACATTTGCGAGGAGGCAGACTCCAGTTTCAAGGTGGCTAAATACTCCAGTTCAAAGCAGGCTTGACACTTGTAAGCAGTCTGACTCTGGTTTACAGGCACGCTGAATGCCCAGACAAGCATTTTTCTGTTTGAGTGAGTCCAAAATAACTTATTGTTTAATTAACCGTCACAGTAATGGACCTTAGATGTGTATATGTGCGTTTGTGTGTAGGGGTGGGTGCCTATTGGACTTACATCTGCTCCAGGTTTCCCTTGGGGTCCATCGGGTCCTCTATGTCCACTGAGACCCTGCAGGGGGATACGGTTCACTGTCAGCAAGTCCCGGGTAACGAAGTCCCTTCATTCAGTCATCAGTTGCCCGTCCTGGATCTTAGCTAGGTTTATACACTTTGCTTTGCTTGTTCCTTTGGATTGTTTGGTTTAATGGAGCTTGTTTAAATTAATATGAGGACCAAATAAGCATTTAGTTTGTTTGTTGTCTTGGATGGAGCTGTATGATGGACGTGAGCATGTTAAGCGAGTTTGTCTGGATTTTAACTGCTTTATCGTTTCGAGCATTTTAGCTCGGTAGTTTGGATGATGTTAAAATGGATATTTGCAGCTAACTGTGAATTCATTATTTTTCTCTTTTTTTTTTAGAATACCAAGCAAGAGGAGGTCAAGGGGGTAGAGTTGGATTCAATATTGTGTGATTTAAAATGTGTTTAGTGCTATATTCAGATGTCGGTTTACCATGGAGCCTGGTTCTCCAGCCTCTCCTGGAATACCCTGCGCTCCGCTGGGGCCCTGGACATCAATACACCAAAAGACAATGTTCAATATGCTCAAGAATATGCTCAAGAATAAAATACAATTCATTCGTCATTTATTTATGCCAAGGCCTTCCTAAAATTGTAAAAATTAAATAAAGAAGCTAAATATATGTGAGTTTCTTTTTCCTTAGAAAGACCTCAGAACCCACCTGTGGCCCAGGCGTCCCGGAAGGTCCCCTTGATCCTGGCTCACCCTGTATACAAGATTTAAAAATAATGTGGCGGTGAACTGTGGTAGAAAGCGCTAGAAATGTAATTAATTCTGTAAAGAAACATACTATATATATATATGACAATGGATGATTGTGACAAAGACTATAAATCGATATTATTATATAATAGATAATAAACATTACAGACCATAAGAATTATGTTAACGTCAATCTCCTACCCTTGTTGCGGTTACCATGCCAGCCAGACTGGACTTCTCATTGAAACCTGCAGCCATCTGGGAAACCAACTGGCCCTTTAGAGAAAGATTTTAGATACAATAAGGGGATGAAAATAGTTTACCTCTTGATGCTTGCTATAATACTGAAGTACAGCATTATCTTTTTTTCTTAAACCAGAAAATAATGAGATTGAAATTATGAGAAATGTACGGATCAGAAAAATCACACATTTCTCCCTAAGCAAAAACCTTCACCACCACATCACATCGCCATCTGGATCAGTTCTAACGGCCCTTTTCTAATTAAAATATGTGGCTCTAGTGGTTCTAATATTAATGACTTCTGATCCTGGGGTTGCAGGTTCGAGCTGCGTAGGAGGAGGTGCCAAGGACTGTTGAACCCATGTGTATGACTTACGCCGGGGTGAGTAGGCTGGCCAGGGGGTCCTGCTTGTCCAGGGTTCCCCGGGACACCTGGCTCTCCATCGAAACCTTGAGGTCCCTCTGTGCCCTGTCACACAATGAAACAAAGAACAAAACATAAGAAGTTTACACGCACACCAATAAACTGATCTTAACCGGGTTTATGGTCATCATTCAAATAATTAAAGGGCATGTGAAAATCTTGGTTTGTTTAAGCAATTTTTGCCCATGGATATACTATAAGAATATAAAGGTTTTCGTGTGAAATCAAACATACCCGTCTGCCCTTGAAGCCGCTGCGACCTTTGAGCCCTTGTGCTCCTTGTGGGCCCTGAATCACAAAACACAAAAGAGATCAAATCAAATGTATGTGCTTACCAACTTCTTCCTGGGTCTTAATCACGAACTTATAACTAGTTAATTTCCAGCAGTGGAAATGTTGGTTGGTTACCATCTTAAAAAATGCTATGGTTTCATGCTATGAGGCTACACTATGGTATGTTCCACACATTCATCTGATCCGTTAGCAAAGAATGGATCAAGCTAGCAATTTGCTTTTTGTTGCAGAGAGTTTTTGAGGTCTACCATGGGTCCAGGACGCCCGGGCATCCCCACCACCTGTAGATATTAACAGAGATGAGACAAGGCAAACCAAACCCACTTGGTCATTAACAAACACCGAGCACACCACATTTATATCCCCACATCATCGGGGAAAATCAGCCATGGTAGGCAGTCTGATGTTTAGTGGTGTTCCTCTGCCAACCAAAAGATATATTTGGAGAAAGGAATCTACTAAATGACAACTCTGATATGGTCTAATCATTAAAGGCCCTCTATTCAACCACCAACTGTGATGTCGATAAGCCATTGAAATCCACTCTATAATGAAGTCACACGTGATGTATGAGGTCTTATACCCAGATGTATGATGGGTTAGATCAGCCAACCAGTTGGTACGGTCCACTGGGTAGGCAGGAAGCTTGAATTATCACATCACACATATGTGGGTGGACACCCCCACATGTGATGTCACTAAGGGGGAGATTTTGAACCGGAATGTTCTTTCTACACAATGTCACACCTGGCGGTAAAGTAGTGGACCTTTAATAACTAAATGGAAAGGGAAGGTCTTTTATAGATTGTCCTAAAAAGTTTGCTGAATGTTTTCAAGAGTAACTTTACTTACGTAGGGGATGTCTCCTGGCTCGCCCTTCTGTCCCTGAAATCAAATTCAATAGTTATTCATCAAATAAGCAATTTTGTAACACATTTTTAAGCTTCACTCAGAAACAAATAACAATAAAGGAAATTCTCATCGGCTTGAATCATTTTTATTTTATCTTACCTTGACGGTCATCATTTCTAAAATGAAGAAAAACAAGAAAGATTATTTTTGTATCACGGCAAAAAAATTATATTATGAAATACATTCCAATATTACTCTCGTCTATTCGTTGTCATTGTCAACAATAACAGCGACCCCCATTACCAACGGTGCGACGCGCGCTGGCGAAGCCTTCGCACACTGGACAGCACTCTCCGTCGGGGGTGACCACCTTGGGGCAGTGGCCCACCGGCTCGCATTGCAAGTCTTCGCACAGAGCCACGCCGCTCTCGCACACGCACACCCGGCAGGGCTCGGGCTTCCAGACGTCGTGGTGGCTGTGGACCGCGCCGTCCACCGTGCAGTTTGCAGCCAGGCTCCCCGTGTCGACTGTCGCCGGGGGA
The DNA here is from genome assembly GCF_026213295.1 of Gadus chalcogrammus. Lineage (NCBI taxonomy): Eukaryota > Metazoa > Chordata > Actinopteri > Gadiformes > Gadidae > Gadus > Gadus chalcogrammus. The sequence continues at coordinate 25,540,801 of NC_079415.1, read as the reverse complement.
GGGAGGTGTCAACAGCTTTAATCCGCCATTTTGTTTTGTGATTTTTTGTTTTTAAAAGGGGTGTCAATTTATTTTATTTTGGCTTATTAACAAAGTTATTGTTTCTTTCCTCTATGTTTATTACTAACCCCATAAAAGTAAAAGAAACTCACAACAATCTTTTTTTTAAGAAACAAAACATTACATTAGCTCTAAAAATATTACAAAATAATCAGTATGATAGAAGTCTATTGATTCTTCCACAGAATTATTGTGGCATGGACGGATAAATATTTTTCTATCATAATCATGATTCATATCATAATAAGAAATATGCATTGCACAATTCACTCTTAATTTCACTGCAGAATAAAAGAAAAGGCATTCAACAAATGAGAGGAATCATGCTCACCTGTATTGTCCTCTGCACTTGGGGTTGTTGCTGCGTCTGAACACACAGGGCAGCACTGCCCCACCGGGATCTCGACAGACCTGCATTGGCTTGTGTCCTCACAGAGCACGTCCTTACAAAACACGCTCCCCGTCTCACACACACACGTCCGGCAAGGCTCCGGGTTCCACCTTTCATTGTTGGCATACAACTTGCCATTTTCCGTACACGTATCTTTGAGATACAGAATGAAAATAAACCAGGGTTAACCTCAGATATTGTTTAGATCCCAACTTCTTTACATCCTAAACCAAATGGTTATTTATAAAGTACCCTACACATTCATAAAATACAAAAAATGAAGATTTCCATGCGTATTGTCTGTTAAGTCACTATCTATCGTTGAATGAAACAAAGGTGATTGAGCCTATAGCACGCTGAAGAAGCCCTTCCATTGCAGTATTGTGAAAGTTAGGAACTGGGTTTTTGACACTGTTTGTATATCTGGGGTTTGATTCTTTAAAATGAAACTATTGCACACTTTAGGCCAAATTTCAATGAATCATTAAATCAATCACAGTTGCAAGAAACCGCAGCAGTAGCTAATGATAATATAAAGCTAAAACAGATCTTGGTAACATTCTAACACATTGACGTACAACAAAAGGTTGATTGACAGGTTAGAATCAATAGGAAATTGATTCTAACACACACACACCCACACACACATTAATTAACATCTCCCCCAGTTGCATCTTCGGCAACTCATATCAGCGAAAGAGATGAGTTTGTCTGAGCGATCATCCATTATTGACGGTCAAAGTTGTGGGATATCTGGTGTCTACACCACAACATGCTACAGGGCCCTGGCAACATGCCATACTTAGATAAAACATCTAGAGCAGTGTCCAAAAGAGAATACCTGCCACCTGTCATTGGCGAACTGCCCCTCTCGCAGGAAGTTTATGAAAAAATTAATTCAACACTTATATGAAAACATGAATTAACCCTGTCAAATAAAGTATACCCTTATGCTACATTGATAGTTATTCCTGTATCAACTAATGTAAATTAATGGTTAATTTTCATGGCCACAGTTGTGATGCTGTGTGTTCTCCCCCTGTGTCGGCCACATCCCCTGTTTGTATCTGTGCTTTGCCTGCCACTCTCAACTGCTCACACCTTTATGTGACACTGTAAACACATAATCAAATGTCAATTAAATCCCAAGTGTGTCAAACCAAGCCACACTCCTCATCACAATCGTTGTCCGTTACTCTTGATGCTTTTCATGACAAATCAGGCATTAAAAAGGGGTTATGTTCAAGAACATTTTACGTGGGTGATTACAAACTGATTATCCAAGGTGTTCTCGGTCAGTCTTATTACCGTAACCCTATAAATACAGAGGTGAGCGCCGTGGTAATGCTGCACCATATGGCACTTCTGGCGGACCATGCAAATGGCAGGATTCGGAGGGAGAGGGTCTTTAGGGACATAACGATTTGTTGGTAGGCTACATAAAAATATGTAACTTTATGTCAGACCACTTCTGTTTTAATTCTGGAACTGTGCGCTCCATGCTACTGACAGAGTTCACTGCTGCAGCAACATGTTGCCACTCTCTCTGCTTTTTGTTGTTGGTGATCCCAATCCCGTGACCGCCGAACAAAACTACTTTTCGGGCCTCCATCTCACCCACAAGTGTCTCCACTTCAACCTCCTTGAAATTTCGCTTTTTTTTCTTTTCTCAGTACTTCTGCCGTTGTTTCCGACAAGACATAATACTTGCATCTGAGTCTGTTTTATATGCAGATCGAATTCATGAGGTCATTTGCATTGACCATTTATGGTTAAAAAGGGGCGTGTACAGGGCGGAACGTGAAGCTGATTCAGCTGCGCACACTTGTAGGCAGTCTGTGATTTATAAAGAAAAGATTGCGTACGGTGTGCGTACGCAGGGTTTTATAAATCGGAATATTTTTTGGCGCACGCAAAACTTGGCTTTTGGGCGTACGTACACTTTTAGTAGCGATCCCACGCACAGTTTTATAAATGAGACCCCAGATCATACTCGGATACATCGTGGTAGTTATTCATACCTTGCTCCAGTATATACAATTTCCAGTAGTTCTCCTGTTGAAATCTTGTGCCTCACCTTTGTTCTCTTTGCTTATAGTTTGTGGATCTACACCTCCAGCCTGCCTGCTTCACTCCCTCCAGCCAGATGTGCCCCACTCTCCTACCTGCCTCCTGCCTCACTCCTGGTTACACCAAATAAACCTGTTCACCTTCACTCCAACTCCTGTACTGTCTCTGTGTTCTGCTCTTCGGTCCAGCAGCTATCGCTCCCCTAACAGTTAATTAATGAAACCTTTTTCTGTTTTTGTCTTATTGTACCCTTAAGTGTTACAAATACATTTTTTACCCTAATCTAGTATCTAATGGAAATGTTCCCAAACCAGATGGCATAGATGAACACAAATTTAAACACACAAAAACGATTTTGTGTTCACCCCACCATTAAGCATTTCAACTTCTGGAGTAAATGTATCAATTTCTCCTGCCCCACAAAAAAATGTACTCTTTAATATCCTACACCAGTGGTTCCCAAACTTTTTTTCAGGGGACCCCCTTTTGGACTTGGGACTGTTTTCGCGACCCCCCGCCCCGCGCGACAGCACCCCCCCCCCCCCCCCCCCCCCCACTTAGTGCATTAATGTTACTATGCATAATAATAATGTTCAAATCATTATTATTATTATTGTTATTATTATTATTATCATTATTATTATGCAGTAGTAATCATCACCATTATTATTATTGTTATTTTTAATAATGTTATTATTACTATGTAATATAAATCTTCAGAGACAGCCATGTAAATATGCAAATATAGCCTTTTGGCTTAAGTTTTATTATAAAACAATAAAAAAATTATCAACGAGATAGAATTATGGTCGTCGCTGAGGAAAACTGAATCACTGAATTAATCACTGCGGGCCGATTATCAGACTCACGTTCGATGGCGGGACAAACCGACAAATATAGAATCAAAGGGTGGGGTTACAGGGGGTTCTTTTCAAAGGTGGATTTCTCTCTGCAAAGTGGCTGTGCATTAAAAGCCTATTCTGACGCCAGTATTTTAATATAATGTTTCAGATAATTATTCGTATATATATATATATATATATATATATTTTTTTTTTTTTTTTTTTTTTTTAATATGCAAACTGGCCCATCTCTCCGCGACCCCCCTGACGGTGCTCCGCGACCCCCCTGGGGGTCGCGACCCCCAGTTTGGGAACCGCTGTCCTACACTATGGTCTTCCGTGTGATTATGGTTCTCATGAAATTTGAATTTCAAACAACATTTAAATCATTTTGGTGTAGTGTAGCGATATTTAGCAAGTGTCATATAAGGTTAGCATTAGCTCAGCTCAGCTAGTAATGCTACTTTACCACTACCTCACACTAACCCTTTCAGAAGGTAGGTGCATCAGGGGACGCTCGCCTACGGCCCTAAATGTGCTAAATCAAGATTAGCCGTGAGCAAATAAGAGTACTTCTCATTACCACCTCTTATTCGCAATTCCCTCCTTGGGGGGCCCATTCATGGGCAGTAAATATAAGTGTTATCCGACTGTATTTATGAAAATAACCTCATTAATACTGCACCACGTACTGCACTACAGACAGCTTTGGTCATCCCCTTTTGTTCGGCATGCCTTTGGTTTCACCCAAAAAAATCGGCATGTATGAGCAACTTTCTGTGAAGCAGTCGTGAAGCGTTGAATTGTTCAAATTGCTCTTAAGGGATTGAATGCTTCAGACTGACTTAGGGGTCTTAATTCAAATTCCCCCTTAGTGGCTTGTGGATTTTAATGGCTAAGGGAATATAAAGTTCCATGTCAACAACCATCTGTTGTTGAGGGAGTCCATTCGGCTTGAGTCATGCTAAGCGAGCTTGTATTAGCGCAGCAGGGCTTATAATAATAAAATGTGTTTATTGCCAGGCATGATCTGCAGAACCCACAATAATATGTTGGTGGTATCTGATGCAGACAAGACATGGTATTCACCTGTTATTTCTGTGTGTCCATGCTTGGTTTTCAGATATCTTTGCGCTGTTTACTATTTTGTTCTAGTTGTATATCTACAACCTGGGTTCAACCTTTCCATGACACTAGATTAACTCTTCACAAAAAAAGGAGGAAATAATTAAATGAATGAATATGCTGTGAAAATATGTGTGGTGTTTGTTTGAGTTAGTGAGTGAGTGCGTGATTGAGTGAGTGAGTCAGTGAGTCAGTGTGTCAGTGAGTCAAGGGCTGACATGGGTGTGAACCTGTTTCGGTTCTGCGTAGGGTTTTAGTGAGCTGACCAATGAAAGCCCTTGCTGTTGCGTCAGTAATCCATAATAACAATAACAATAATCAGCCATTTAGTGTGGGCGATAAACATAACATAAAGTTCTAAAGACGTACTGAAGCATAGCCGTGAGATTAAACAATCTCTGTACATCTTAACTATACCTTTTTATCTTATTACTTAAATAGGTGTGGGTTGCTCAGGCATGCATTTAACACCCTGCTACGTATATTTCACAGCACCTGAACCTAAACTATACTTTACACGCCAGACTAATTCACATGGGCAGGCGTCTTACCCTAAGAACTCAAATATACACCTCGGCTGTCTTTATACTGCTTACTGTCATGTTATTATAGATGGTTTTCTATAATTTACTTTATATAGCATGTGTCTATAGGAACCCCCCCCTGTCTGAGATCAAATCCATCGTAATGGCCCAATTAAAACGTGAGGGGGGCTGTATGGTAAAGGTTTAAGTAGGTTAAAGGTTAACGTGACTACATAAATCCAAATGCATTGAAATTAGTTTATGTAAATTCCTGTATGAACAGTAAACAATCATATCCGTTTACATATACATTGATGAAAGTTTTTCTTCAATTTAATCAAAACAATGAAGTCAGACAGAATGAAAAGAAGAGAGAGAAAGATGAGAAATGTCCAGACAGACAGACAGACAGACAGACAGACAGACAGACAGACAGACAGACAGACAGACAGACAGACAGACAGACAGACAGACAGACAGACAGACAAAACAAGAAGGGAGAGAGAGCGAGAGAGAGAGAGAGAGAGAGAGAGAGAGAGAGAGAGAGAGAGAGAGAGAGAGAGAGAGAGAGAGAGAGAGAGAGAGAGAGAGAGAGGGAAAAAGAGAGAAGGCCAGAAAGAGAGTCAAAGAAGAAAGGGAGAGAGAGACAGACAGCCAAACAGAAAAGAAGAGAGACAGAAAGAGAGCCAGACAGACAGACCAAGAATAGAGGGAGAGACAGACAGACAGACAGACAGACAGACAGACAGACAGACAGACAGACAGACAGACAGACAGACAGACAGACAGACAGACAGACAGACAGACAGACAGACAGACAGACAGACAGAACAAGACGAGAGGGAGAGAGACAGACAGACAGACATGAAGACAGACAGAGAGACTGGAGGGTGGACAGACACCAAGGGGGCAAGAAAGAAAGACAGACAGACAGGCCGACCGTCGGAGAAAGACAGCCACAACAATAAAGACAAAAAAAGGGAAAGCAAAGAGGGCGACCGACCGACATGTGCCCACCTGCTGTGAGGCATTCAGACAGGGTTTAAATGTGTGTCGTTTCTCTAGGTACTCATCATGTGGCAAGGGCCTCTCCCCGGGGCCTGGATCACAGCCCTGTGAGTTATTTCAGGGGAACCACAAGCACTGGATTATAGCTGGGGAGTCTCCTAGTGCCTGTGGCTTCCTCGGCCTTCATGGCAGTGAGCACAGGAAAGCCACACCCAGCCGCCACACAAACGCAGGCACACGTAGACGCACGCGGACATGCACGCGAGCACACTCTCTCTCTCTTTCATGCACACACATTCTATGTATTTATTTTTTATATATCTTTCTCTTTCTCTCTTGCACGCACACACTGACACATAAACACACAGCTGGGTGGCTGGGTGTATATCAATACTATACCATGCTATACTATTATGGTATGGTACACTTCTGGGTGTATATCTATACTATGCTATACTATTATGTATGGTACACCCCTGGGTGTATATCCATACTACACTATGCTATACTATTATGGTATGGTACACACCTTGGTGAATATCTATACTATGTTATACTATTATGGTATGGTACACTCCTGGGTGTATATCTATACTATTCTAGAATATAGTATGGTAAACTCCTGGGTGTATATCTATAGTATGCCATACTATTAGGGTATGGTACACTCCTGGGTGTATATCTATACTATCCTATAATATAGTATGGTACACTCCTGGGTGGGTACTATGCTATACTTTACTATACTATTATCGTATAGTCCCGTATTGTCCCGGTGCGCTCGTGGTACTTTCCAACCTAGTCTACCATTTCGTTACCATCATAGCCTAAATGCCCGAGTCCTTTTTTGGCAAAAACATTGGCTATTTCCTATTCCAATCAGAGTGCTTCCATAATCCCTGTCTGCCTAAGTCATCTATCAGACTAGTTTTTTAGCCTAAATACAAGTTGAACCGTAAAATATGACTAAGAGGGTGATCATGCCGCGCCATTCCTCAATTCGCGCCGCAGGTTTTTCTGGCGACAAATTCGCCTACAAACGCGTCTTTGCATTGACTTTGTATGGAGTCGCGCCACCCCCTCTATTTTGGTGTGAACATACTGTAAGGCATCTATGCTAGGAGGCTAATAATTTGTTCTATGCTTTACTCCTGGTTCTAGGCTGTGGCTACGGCACACTTCCAGGTGTATGCTATATGCTGCTCCTATTGACATGCTAAGGTGCACTTGTTTTTCTATGCTTTATGCTACACTATGGTACACTAGGCTCCTAGCGGATGCTGGGCTCCATGTTCCAGGGGGGCTGTGTGATACTGTCTGAGACTAAGTATCACCCATTACAATCATTACTAGTCTATAGTCTATAGTATAGACTATAATGGGATACATACAGACTACACATATATACCAATCTCACTGTCTAATTTTTTATTTTTATGGTGTTGTATTACGATTTTATTGCTTTCAGGTTTAGGAATGTTTTGGGAACGTTTACAAGCTAATGTCAAAAAGAAAGACTGATATAAAGAAGTGATCACAGGGTGACTTATCCATAACAACAATTGGATAAGTTATGGATGGTGACTTATCCATAACAACAAGACTTATCCATAACAACAATATCTACTAAAATCTGTATTACTCTCTCTCTCTCTCTCTCTCTCTCTCTCTCTCTCTCTCTCTCTCTCTCTCTCTCTCTCTCTCTCTCTCTCTCTCTCTCTCTCTCTCTCTCTCTCTCTCTCTCTCTCTCTCACTCTCTCTCATTAAGCGTTCATGCAACACCGCTTACAGAATGTGAATTGAAGCACTGTTTACAGGTTAACCGGCAGCCCTGCCCCATATGAAGAATACTTGAAAGACCCCGCCTTTATATATCAAGTGCAGGAAGGAAACCACAAACATGGGTGTTGATGGTGGTTGGTCTAAGCAGCCTCACCTGGCCTGAGTCTGACTGATGGGACTCTGGGGCTTGGTAAGGCTGCACACCTGCACCAGCACAGGTTAAACCAGCCATAATCACACACATTAAGAGAGATCTCCTGCATTGCTATATGTAGCACCAGGTCATGTATCATGGTCTACAAACGTTTACAATAAGCCGGTTTTCCAAGATCACCATTCTGTGTCCTTGTCTGGAAAGGCTGCACATTCGGCGCCAATGCAACAAGACAATGTTACAATGCACCTAGGTGGCGTGTAACAGGGTGGTGGTGGTGTTAAAATCTGGTTTATTGTACAGCTGCGGATAATTATATGTGATGCTGATGTTGCAGGAGACCTCGCTGAGTGTGTGTGGTGATGGCTGGTTGAACCTGTGCAAACTGATAACTCAATGTGCAACAGGTGTGCAGCCTCACCAAGCACCAAGGTCAAATTAGACTCAGCCAGGTAAGGCTGCTTAGATGGCTTATTTCATCCACACAGACCAGCTGACAACAATTAACAAGAGAGGAACCCTCACTTCTCTTCTCCACGGGACTCTATTGATAACCCATTCTTCCAAGACTTTCTGTACCAACACAGATAACGGACATGGAGAAATACAAACTAGTTATCCATAGAGTCACTGTTCTGCTCAATGACACATGGGCCAGGATGAGATGAGGATGGAACCCGAAACCCGACTCAACCGCCTGAGCTTCTGTAGCGATTGTTTTTTGATTAAGTGGATACAAAACAGCTTTTAGACAAGGATAAAGGCTTTTAACTACATGTTCTGCCACACTGCTCAGCAGAAGGAAATCAGGTATAGCCAATGGAGTATAGATGGATACAATAGTTTGTCACTTTAGCAGTGCTCCACTGTTAGTCCAAATTGACATACAGTGGATTCATTAGTCAATTACAAGCTGGTATAGTTACAGGGGGTATCTAGCTCAAGGATGCCAACAGGTGGACAAGATATCGACCCTAGTATATTTATTTATGACCCATAATTTATTTATTTATTTATTTATTTTTTCCACAATGTCTTGTTTTTTTTTTTAAATATGTATGATGACTATATGCTCTGTAAGGTGACCTTGGGTGTTTTGAAAGGCGCCTCTAAATTAAATGTATTATTATTATTATTATAGTACCTTTCCGCATACTAGTGGCCTTTCAGTAGTGGTTAAGGTGTACGACTCCCTGGCAATGGTACCGGGACTGGGGGGGGGGGGCTAAACATCTCACTCAAGGAGGCCTACATGTAGATTGCAGACGTTGGGGATCAAACCCAGTGCCTTTTAGCTGGGAGTTGGCACACCACTACTCTGCCCCTCAACACATCCATATATACTGAGTATACCTCTATATATGTTATCCAGGGGAATCTGGCTAGGGCGTGCCCGTTCTGCCGCTGGCCTGCAAGCTGACCAAAATTACGGGGTTGTTTTTAGCCTCTGCTCCCCTCTGTGCACCCACATCATTACAGCTCTGGCCTTCAGAAACCGGTGCTGAAATACACCAGCTGGCCGCGAGTGCATGCCCACGCATATACAACACGCTGGCACAGCGTTGGCGATGGCGATGGGGAGGTCGGAGAACATTGTGGGCCGTGGCTTTTGGGTCGGTTCCCCCCCTACGCGGGAACTGCAGAGTTTTAGTGACATCATTCACTTCTGAATGTTCCTATTAGTTACTATTCAAAGGTAATATATTCTCTATTCTAAGGTGCTACATTGACCTTTAACTAGTGAAATAAATAATCCTTCTATTGTAATATTAATGCTGACAATATAAAAGGACTCAGGCCCCCCACCTTTACAGACAAGATAAGATTCTTGTCAACCCGAGTCTTTGGAATCAAAGCGTCCCCGGAGTGCAGAGGGTTTCCAAACCACATGACCAAAAATCCTCCATTGTTGGGTTGCTGACCAGCGGATCGTAACTTATGAACTGCCAGAAAATAACATGGGTAGGCATGGCAGGAAGGAAACGATGGATGAACATAACAGCAACAGTGGGCTCCGACCAACCAGCCAATCATCATCATCTTCTGAAGGGGCTCGTGCCTCTGAACATGTTTAAAGCATTGGTCAAATCCCACATTGATGAGGAGGTTTTTCGCTGCATAGTTCTCACCTGTTTTAAACCCAGTTCATTGTAAATGTCATTGTACTATGTGTATGTGTATGCCTGTATTGTTCTTATTGTTTTGCGTTGTTTATAAATGTGTGAGGCTGTAATCAAGTCTTGGAAAGAAGTGCTTATCCTCCTCACTGAGACAGACCTGTGTGTGGCTCAAATAAAGTACAAATGACCACTCTCCTACCTGTCTTGGTGTCTTGGCCGGTGACCACCTGGGCAAAGGTGAGCGCCACCAGATAACAGGTAATCCTAGCGCACGGAGGGGGCCCCATGTCCGACTCGGGGGGCTGACAGCAGAATGTAGAGAGGAGAGAGAGATGATGGACCAAGTCACAGCATCCGGATCTAAAACAGTTTCCCACAGAGGAACGGACGTCTGGGCGAGTGATTACAAGACACAGTGCAGCAGGTCCTCTCTCTCTCCCTCGCTCCGGACTCTCTGTGGTCTCTTCCCCTTCAGCTTCCTTCACTCTCACCTCTCTCTCTTTTTCTCCCTCCCTCTCTCTCGCTCAAGTCGCCCTTTACTCTCCCACTTTTCTCTCTCTCTCTCTCTCGCTGGCCTATGCTTTACCAACTCTCTCTTGCTCTCCCTACTCTCTCTCTCCCCTTGATCTTTCACCCCAGACTCTCCCACTTTTCTCTCTCTCTCTTGCGCTGGCCTTTGCTTTACCACCTCTCTCTCTTTCTCTCTCTCTGTCTCCTCTCCCTCTCTCGTCCACACACCCTCAACTCTCACTCTTTTCCTTACTCTATTTCTCATTTTTTTCACTGTCTCCTCTCTCATCATGTCAGTCGTTTTTAGACCTTCCTGCTCCTCCTCCTCCTTCTCCTCCTCTTTGGGCCCACTGCTGCCTAGAGAGACGTTTCTAATTACAGGCCGAGGAGAGAACATTAGCAAATGGGCCCAAAGTTTCATCTTCAAAACCGTTACATGGCATTTATGGCCTTAAAATGATTATGTCCTTCAACGTCGTAAAAGTCTAAAAGTGTGTTCCAGCAGTAGAATTTAGTACAGCTCTCATTCAACCTCACTAAATGTAACCATTGCATGCAATAAAGTGCCTTATCACACCACAAAACATAAAGGTCATGTCGTTAATTTTAATCCCTGTTCTCTCTCTCTCTCTCTCTCTCTCTCTCTCTCTCTCTCTCTCTCTCTCTCTCTCTCTCTCTCTCTCTCTCTCTCTCATTAAGCGTTCATGCAACACTGCTTACAGAATGTGAATTGAAGCACTGTTTACAGGTTAACCGGCAGCCCTGCCCCATATGAAGAATACTTGAAAGACCCCGCCTTTCTTTATCAAGTGCAGGAAGGAAACCACAAACATGGGTGTTGATGGTGGTTGGTCTAAGCAGCCTCACCTGGCCTGAGTCTGACTGATGGGACTCTGGGGCTTGGTAAGGCTGCACACCTGCACCAGCACAGGTTAAACCAGCCATAATCACACACATTAAGAGAGATCTCCTGCATTGCAACATGTAGCACCAGGTCATGTATCATGGTCTACAAACGTTTACAATAAGCCGGTTTTCCAAGATCACCATTCCGTGTCCTTGTCTGGAAAGGCTGCACATTCGGCGCCAGTGCAACAAGACAATGTTACAATGCACCTAGGTGGCGTGTAACAGGGTGGTGGTGGTGTTAAAATCTGGTTTATTGTACAGCTGCGGATAATTATATGTGATGCTGATGTTGCAGGAGACCTCGCTGAGTGTGTGTGGTGATGGCTGGTTGAACCTGTGCAAACTGATAACTCAATGTGCAACAGGTGTGCAGCCTCACCAAGCACCAAGGTCCAATTAGACTCAGCCAGGTAAGGCTGCTTAGATTGGCTTATTTCATCCACATAAAGGCTTTTAACTACATGTTCTGCCACACTGCTCGACAGAAGGAAAAGAAAAACATAAAGATAAGCGATGGGATCGGCTTAATTTACCTGAAAGAAAAATAATTGTATGGCAGGCTTCTAGAAATAGATAAATCCATCCAAAACAAACACACATCTGCCATTTGTCACCCCCGCAATGTCAAGAGTTACCTCATCGAAAATTCTTTCTACAGATTTTGACGAAGTCAAAAGAAGAACCATATATCTTCT